>NC_088643.1:55939363-55959363 GCF_964019385.1 Sycon ciliatum | reverse complement strand
TACCTGATTAATATGTACTGGCATGTCGATATGTCTGTCCTTTCAAACCCTCAATACAAATCCAGTTTTAGAACCAGAACACGTGTACGTGCATGGCAAATCATGTTCGCGCGTGGTCGCAGTCTGCATGGCGTCTTGACCAGTCGCAAAAGCAGTAGAAAAACCGGTTGGATATCACCAGATCACCTGATCACCATGATCACCCACGTGGCACGTGCACGTACAGATCTACCCTGCTGGCCTTGCCTTGGCAGTACTGCCAGTAGTACAATGTACTACCGTACTGGCAATATATGTTGCCGCAGTGAGGCCATGAAGCGTTACATTGGCACATGTTTGCCGCACGCAGGGCGTTACATGCAAAGTCGCACAGGAGCCGTACACAGGTTTCTATATTGCCGCAGTCCTTTTTTTGCTATTGCCGCATCACTTTTTTGCTATTGCCGCATCATTTTTTTGCTATTGCCGCATCATTTTTTTGCTATTGCCGCATCATTTTTTGCAAACTGCAATGAAAAGATCGCCGCACTCCGCCGGACGTGCGTTACGAACTCAACGAAAATTTGTCGCACTAGCCTGGTCGCGCGTTACGCCGCACCCCCCTGCGTTACGCGTTACGCGGCAACATAATTATATTGCCAGTACGGTAGTACTAGCGGCTAGCGCTAGCCGCTAGGCAGATGCACTAGCGCACTGTCTAGTCTCTACTCTCTCTAGCGCAGGTATCGCACTGTACTGTGCTGTCTGTCTGGTCTGCCCCTGACGCGTGCGCGAGCGCGTACCGAGTCTGCCCACGCGCCGCCGTACATTTTTGTTTGCTCGTACGTAGTTGTATATGTGTACCGTCGACGCGTCGTACACTGTCAGTATGCACGTTTTCTTTCAAATGTCAACAACAGTTTTGCTCTCGCTTGCTGTTGCAACGTAATCATCGTCACGCTCTCAGCTAGCTCAGATCAGAGCAACAAAAACTGGCTTTGCTGTTGATGAAGGCAGACCTACCTGTAGGTGTGGAATACCGAGATGAATTCCAGGAGAAAAAAGCCGTTTGCGAATGGCCATGGAACAGATGGTAAAGTCTTTTTTTGATTTTTGGCTGCTCAACCTTCATAATTATGCGTTTGAATTTGTGTTATACCGTATACTCTCTATCAAGAGTGCACTTGATAGAGACTCTTGTCTCTATTATAAGCGCTGTGCTTATATTTTTTCAACACCCTCTACCCCGTGCTTGTATTGGAGACCGCGCTTATATTGGAGACGGTGCTTATATTTTTTTCAACCAATACATCCATACAGAGCAAGAAGAAATAATTGTATGCTAGATATCATGCATGCAGCGTTGATTTCCACTATATAAAGGCCGTGCTAATAGTGGAGACTGTGCTTATAATGTATCGAAAGATGCTCACAGTGTGCTAGTGCATGTAATGGAGACCTGTGCTTATAATAGAGAATAAAGGGTAATATTGTGGTGTGTATTCTCCTATCTAGGTTCGGATAAGCACCTTCCGTCTGTGATCGTGAAACGACTACCCCTGGATGCAGATAAGGTACGTGGTGGCCAGATCGTGAATTGCCCCCCCCCCCCCCCCCATGCCGCACATTGGGACAGGTAAATGAGTTTGGCTCATGTTCATAAGAGCAGATTTACTATCAGAAGATAGGAGATGGCCAGAGGATCAGGAACTGCAAAGAGCATAGGGGGGATGTACTGTTATGGATATTGAAATCTGATAGGATGACTGGGGCCGGCGCCCTTACATGTACTGCTTTTAGCATGCACATGCACTGTAGTTCACGTGCACACTGTAAGAATGGACCAGCAGTGCTCATGGCTGCGAGGCCAGTGCCCCGTCGCCGCTTGACTTCTCAACGGAGTTCAATGTCTGCAACAGCAGAAGCAAAAAGGCTGGCAGATTCTCAGCTTATAAACACAGTGTATCGTGGGATAAAGACACCTGGTAACTTATTAAGAGAGAGAGAGACAGACAGACAGACAGACAGACAGACAGACAGAGAGACAGAGAGAGGGAGGGAGAGAGAGAGAGAGACAGGCAGACAGACAGACAGGCAGACAGAGAGACAGAGAGAGGGAGGGAGAGAGATAGAGAGAGAGAGAGTAATGCTTGGAAAGAGGGGGGGGGGGGGGTCATCATCGAATAACTGCTAAATCAAGAGGGAGAAAAAAAGGGAAAGATACGGGTTGCCAAGAGAGGGAAAGAGAGAGAGAGAAAAAAAAAGCAATGATACAAAATATTCAAATCGAGGAAATAATACAGTACTATCGGTCGCGGAAGAACTTGGGGATCAGCCTCGTAGCCTAAACAGTTCTTATTTTCATGTACTGTAAGACCAGATATTTTAAAGTCAATTAAAGTTAACGATCTCCGGATTTTTGTGGGTTAACGAGGTGACATTCTAACGAATTCTGTTTCAAAACCGGCCAGTGACTGTACATGTACATATCGTTTAGCACATAACAATTTTAATGTTAACAATTCTTTCAAATTCGCTAACTCGTTAGAATTAAATGTTCGTTAACATTACTGGTCTTACAGTACTACAGTCTATGCACAGTTGAGCCACCGTATATACATTGGTATGCTGTGCTTGGTGAAATTCTAGGCTTGTTGTTCTTCGGCGCCCAGCAGTACTGTATGGAAAACTGTGGGAGTTGTGCGTGTGCTGCAATGTAGAGATCCTCATATCCGCTTTAAAATCTGGGCCCGAAGCAGGCATAGCCATAGGCACCTGTTCTTTACGCAATTTCTCTATGCTGCACATGAAGCAGAACCTCTCTCTATGCTGCACGTGAAGCAAAGCGTCTCAACATGATGAACCTCGCTTTTCTCTACGATGATTCATTGTTGGATATTCCTTTGCCATCATAGATTTGGTGCTGATGTATCTATCTGTTCCCAGAGTATTAACTGTGCATTTTGAACTTTTGAATAAATCCAAAGTTTCTTCACCTGGTCACCGTGCCTGCAGGCTATAACTTACAGTCTGTTAGCACGCGTTCCTGCCACTCAAGGTGAGGCTTGGTGTGAACGTTTTCGCCTGCAAGCACGGTGATCACTTATTCTCAGCTGTAGATGAAAGCACGTACTTGTTGCTCTTTGTGTGCCGAGTCTGATGATTGGCACGTTGCTCATTGTGTTTCTGCAGGCCAGCCTAATGGAATGGTTCACCCAGCGTTTAGAGAAGCCAGAAAATATCGCTGTCGTCGAGTCGAAATGTGGACGTGATAAACACGCGTACGTGCATTCAATGCTTCTTTCACAGTGCCGATGCCGAGTTGCTGTCAGGTCACTGGCATATGTTTGATGGAATTGTACTACTATTAAATGGACCATGGTTTGTATCCCAAAAGAGCGTAGGAACTCTGTCCGTGAGCTGCACCTAGTTTAGAATGTGTGTGTGTGCGCGTGCGCGCGTGTGTGTGTGTGTGTGTGTGTTCAGGGAGAGGGTGTGCACTTTGTTCCTAGAAATTATGGAACAGATCTCACTGTTGTAAGTTAGGCTATCCCTGGACGTATTTGCCTTACTGAACACTAGTATGTTGTCACTGTTGTGTGTGTGTATATATTGAAGTTGCCCTATTTTTCAGTATTCGACACCATTTTGAATACCTATGTATCTGTTCTTTTTCTTCTTGCTTGACATGTGCAGGTTTGTACGTTTCTCCACGTTGCAGAAAGCTGTCACAGCCAGTGTCCAGCTTGACAACAAAGTTTTCAGAACCTCTCCTATTCGTGTTGAGCTGACACACGAGTTTCGTGACGTTGTTCGCTATGGTACGTTGCTTGCAGCCTGGACCCAGCCTTGATTCATAGTGATGGCACATGGATTTTATTTCATCGCGTGTGGGGCAACGTAATGTCATACAGTGCACTGTCATTATCATAGCACTGCAAACACTGTGACGAACATTTGCCCGACACCGATACAATTATCTGGTCTTATTTTGGAATTCTGTTTGTTTGTGTGTGTGTGTGTGTGTGTGTGTGTGTGTGTGTGTGTGTGTGTGTGTGTGTGTGTGTGTGTGGGTGTGTGTGTGTCTTTGTGAACATGATCTATGTCTGCAGCTGAGGGTAATGCATCTCTGGAGGATCGCAAATGTTCCATCTCAGCTCGGAAGATGATGACCATGTTTCTCGGTGAGGGAGGCATGACTGTGTGCTTGCATGCATGTGTGTGCATGCGCATGCAAGTGTGTGTGTGTGTGTCTTTTTCTGCACCTTGTCCTCACCCACTTACTGAGGTGTGGTGAGCCCATAAGTGGGATCATTTTCAAGTCCACCCAGAGTTTTGGGGATTTCAGGGGGTGTTGGCCGTTGGGCGGTTCAATAGCCAGTTGAGTCATCTTTCCAAGACTCCTTTTGAGTCTCTCTCCCCTCTCCCGGGGAGACACACGTGACCAGTTTTGGCAGTGAGCAACAAGTACAAGTGTTGTGTTTACGTTCTACCTAATGTTGACTCTACATTCTCTGTGTGCCGTATTATATCCATTACAAGCGCAGTCTCTTGTTAGAAGCCCAGTCTCTATTATAAGCGCACTCCAAGATGCATGTTTGACGTCCACAGTATCACATACATACATGTTATGGCGCAAGTCTGTGATCCCCAAGATTTAAAAAGTATATACAGACTCAGTGTACCATGTACCAGGCAGTGCAAAACTGCATTCACAGTACCTACATGTAGTGGGAAATGTTGTGCTACTGGTACTTCAAAGTATCAGAAAAATACTTGTACCAGATGGTTGAAAAATTAAAGGGGAAGTGCATCGATTTTTCGAGTATGGTCCAGAAGAAAGACAATTCGATATCGGTTCGAATGGCATATCTCTCGCTTTCATACGATAAGCCAAACTTGCCAAATCGCCAATTGTATACTCACGTTGCCATAGCGACCAGCGCAGTGATGACGTACGAAAGGCTTAGCTCCACCACAGAGAAGGTCGATCACTGCAGAATTTGGTCATTTTCAATTGGTTTATTGTATTCACGAAGTGAAAGAAGGGCTGTGTTCAATGCTGTTAGTGCAGTGAACTGTTTGTTAGTAGTCCTCTCGGTTGTGTACTGGGACGTGACACCGACAGGAGAAAGCTGGAGTGCGGAGACACCAGCAAACAAGCGAAAATAGTGACGAACAAAATGCTGAAATCTTGGTTGGGACAAATCAGACGTTCAGCATTTCCCCCAACCAAGGACCATGCCGTTTGCTCTTTCCACTTCCTGAAGATGAATGAGATGCTTCCTGGCGACTCTCCTATCTCTCGTAACATCTTCTGAAGCCAGGTGAGACGACGGGTGGTGGAGATTGACGAATGAAATAATGTCGTAGGTTTGAAAGTTTGCTGAAAATGTCTCAGGAGAGATGGCGAATTCCAAGCATCTTGTCCTGGAGGAAACCATTTCCTAGGCACAGTCAGCCTAGGGAAATGCATGAGAAGGGCGATAAATAGTTCACGGCACTAACAGCATTGAACACAGCACTTCTTTCACATCGTGAATACAATAAGACAATTGAAAAATGACCAATTTATGCAGTGATCGACCTTCTCTGTGGAGGAGCTAAGCCTTTCATACGTCATCACTGCTCTGGTCGCTATGGCAACGTGAGCATACAATTGGCGATTTGGCAAGTTTGGCTTATCGTATGGAAGCGAGAGATATGCCATTCGAACCGATATCAAATTGTCTTTCTTCTGGACCCTACTCGAAAAATCGATGCACTTCCCCTTTAAAAGCCCAGTCTCTAGTAGAAACCCAGTCTCCAATATAAGCCCAGGGTCAGGACTGGTTGAAAAAGTATAAGCCCAGAGCTTATAATGGAGATAATACGGTATATCATTGAGTTCCAGAATTTATGATGTATGTACATACTATGTGCATTCTGCGTTTTCCTAAAATTGCTGAGTTTGTTTTCCCTTGTGCAGAGCAATATAACTGTGGCGAATTTGACAGTTACCAGGATATGGTCATGCATGTGGCTCAGGTGCCAGTCAATCCCATTGCCAAGTACTTCCCTCGCCGTAGCCTCTCCGTTGCTGGTCCCAAGGCCTTCAAGATGCCAGACTATCTTGCTGAGTAAGTGGTGTGAGTGCTTTGTGCCGTAGAAGAAGACCGACCAGATATTTGTAGCTTTTGAGGGACAGGCTGAGAAGCACAGCATACACAGTATGTGTGCTGTAGCACGTCTCAGCCCGGTTGGATTTGGACGTATCTCAAAAATGTCTGCAGGGATCGATTTACTTTGATTTTTTGCATAGCAGTCACTGCTACACAGTTTTACAATTGACTAGCAACTCCCAGTATTGATTAGCAGTTTTCCTTCATCAAAAGTTTACATGTATAGCTTGTACAATAGCAGGATTTCGTACAGAAGAGGACAATAGCTGCAGTTGCTATTTGCTTTTCCAAGCGAATGTTCGACCTGAATATTTACGTTAGAGTTTTCGCTTGGGCACGTTACATGTTCAGTGTCCATCCGTCTTCGAGTTCTTCACAACACAATGTCTTTCAACAGGGCAGTTCCACTGATTCCTTCGACAAAGAAACCTCAGGAAAGCGTTCAAACGATCGTGACATTTCGTGCAAAGCGTATAGAATTTCGCTTTTCTCCTTTTCTTCATCGAAACGAATCGACATTCCTGGCGCGTCCAGTTCTTTGTCCCTCTTCTGGACAGTGAATCACTGATCAGATTCACTGACATGTTGGCTACATGAGACTAAGAACCATCGACTTCAACTGTGCCTTGTCGAACAGAAACAAACTGAGCTTGACAGTGAAAGAAGAAAGGAGAACATCAGGAAAAGTCACCGCCGTGTACAAAACTTCAGAAGACTGCAGTCATGTACGACCAGTGCTAGTGCAGTGTCCAAAATCGAAAGAGCACGATCCGCGAGTCCGCGACCCGCGCGGACTGAGCAGGACAGGCCAGTTGGTTGGAGTAGTAAAATACTACTCCCTAGTCAGCAGTGTGTACAACAGTCGCATGTAGACTGCACACAACTGAACTGGTCTTTGTAGTGCATCGCAGTTTTGGGCGATAAAAAACGAAAAGCGAATCGCAGCCAGTGAATTTTGATTCGCAAACTGCGATGCGAACCCGGATAAATCGATCCCTGGTCTGGATGAAGTAGGTGTACGTTTTATCCTGGTACGTACTATCAAGACTCAAGAGTGCATAACCCCAAGAGTGTGCAACTCACTGCGCAACCTCTATGCAGTGCTGCGATGGTAGAACCTCATATCACATGACATGGCTCAATAGGTTACGTGGCAAACAGTGCAAAGTTACGCCGAAGTGAGCACAAAAGAGTTGAACCCAAAGCGGGGTGGCGTACAAGCCTGCGTCCTTCATGCACAGGGTGCCAAATAATACGAGATTGTCACGTAATGTGAAGTTCACTGTTCTGCCATTGCAGACCACATAGCTGAAGTTGCACACTCTTGGGGTTATGTACTTTTGGTACTATCAACAGTCCATAACCCCAAGAGTGTGCAACTCTGTACATGGGGATCCGCGCGGCGGAATTCCAACATTACGTCAAAAATGACGTACACATTCGTTGCGCTTGTACTACTCCCTGGTTCCAAGCACCGCGGACCGCGGAGTTTTGGCCTCTGTGCCTCAGCGGCTTGACGTAATGTTGGAATTCCGCCGCGCAGTGGGCCTACAGCAGCCAGACCCCAGTTGGACACTCTTGGGGTTATGGACTCTTGGTACTATGTGAGTTCCATCAAGAGTACATAAGCTAGAGTGAGCACCTCCCCATAGGGTTCAGGACCGCATAATCTGTCGTTTACATCATTTTGCCGTCAAGGTACATGTAATGTTGGATATTTCCTGATTGCTTACTCTAATTCGTTGTGACATGGAAAAATGTGGGCACAAGTTATGCGATCGAGCCCACCAACTAAACCAGATGTTGAACAGTCCGGCGTGCACAATCTAGCACAAAACTGACAAGGAGTACTGAGACATTCCATGGCATGAAAGTCACTTTGGAATTAGCACCAGTATCCAGAAACCTTCCAAATTGGAAGGCCGTTGGGTAACGCTATCGAGGAATGCTCAAGCTGACTTTCATGCCGTGGAATTTTTCTCAGTATTCCTTGTCAGTTTTTGTGCTAGATTGTGCACGTCTGACTGTTAAAAATCTGGTTTAGTTGGTGGACTCGATCGCATAACTTGTGCCCACATTTTCCATGTTATGATTTTTTTTCCTTGGCTCACCATCTGAGTTCCTAATTTGTTGTATCTGTAATCGTGTTATTGTTATTTTTCTTGTGATTCTATCCTGTTCATGCAGTGTGCCTGAGTCGGTATTGACAGATTCACGAATTGCACCAACTTCTCCTTTCAAACACCCAAGGCGAAATGGCCCAACAGCGAAGGTACCAATGTCTTCTCCTATAGCGCAACGTGATGCCTCTGAGACTTCCTGGGTCCCTCCAGCAATGAGAGGAAGGGACTCACTCTGATGGGTGCTGTGTGTTGGGTGCTAGTCATAATTATCAATCTGTCTATGGTCAGTACACGCACACGGGCAATGTTGGTTGTCGTTGAGTGGAGCCGTGTGCGAGTGTGGCAACTGCCATTTCTTAGCTGCCACTCCTCCAGTCCGTCCGTAGTGGCTGTGGACGGTTCTCGCAGCTATACCCCAAGTCCCGTGGACTTCTCGACATGCGTTGGCGTCATTAGTCAGCTACTGTAGTACTGGCTACTGGGTCCACGTCGACTGTGGAAGGGCCAGTTGTTGAGATCCCTGTCGAAGGTGGTGATTGCCAGGCTTGACGCTCAATGATAGCCTTGAGATTGAGAGTTGGTATGCACAGCAATTGTGTGGACAGTTGACTGACTTTGAAGCTAAAAAACAAATCATTTGCTGGTATCTGTAACGAGCGAGCATCTTTGTGTTACTACTTTGGCTGCAGGTATAATCAAAGAGATAAAAAAACAATAGCATGGGGTTTGCACATGAAAGACGAATGCTGTGCATTTTTTTAAATATATAAAGCAACTCACATTATGCATCTATTTATTTTTATGCTTTAGGTACTTAGGTATTTTATCCGCGAAAGTTAGGTCGTGGCATTTTACTTTTACATTCAAGATAGCTGCCAGTGAGAGAACGACAGGTGCGTGTCATGCCGCTGTGTGCTATGCTGCCGGCAGATAACTGCAATGGGAGTGCTTATTTCTGTTTTTCTTACCACATGCTTTTTTTCGCTACATGTAGCTGTTCTTCTTTTGTGTTGATTTTTATTGGGAGCTTTTGTTTCCTCGTCGTCTTTTTGGTGGGCTTGCAAGTGTAGCCCCTTCCACTGGTTATTCGGTTGGAATTGTTTGCTTCCGCCTTCTATTGCATGTTACTGCTGCTACTTCTGCTGCTTCGTCTCCCCTTTTTGACCGGACTATTTTCGAGACCATCTTTGCGTATCTGCTTCTGGATTATTGGTTTATTTCTCCCCTGCCTTATTTTATGATGACACACCTGACCTGATTATCTCATCATCTGTCTTATCCAAACAATGATATGACTTCGCATGCTCATGAGTCGTGTTGTTTGAATGAGTTTTTTTGACATGTGCAACTTCAACTCACTTTCATCTTCTATCACTATAGAGTCAACTTCGCTAATAACGACTGCAGATATAACGACAATTCGCGAATAACGACAGAATGTCCATGCCCAGAGCAAAGTCCCATCTAACTGTAATACTTCACTAGTTTGAGGGAAAGAGACTGTAACTGTAATACATGTCCATATAACGAGATATAAGGACACTTTTCTGATGCCCCGCTGTGTGTCGTTATAAACGAAGTTGACTGTATAGTATAGGGCCTAGTAGTAGTAGGGGTGTGGTATATATGGTACAGTAAAGCCTGGACACCACGCTCCATCATCATGCACACCAGTCCCCCTGTTGCTTTGTGAGAAAAGTGGAATTCCGGTCAATGCACAGAATTTGACTTGTAAGTAACATAGTTGTATGACTGTCACGTGGTCTGCCCCATACACTTTCCAAGTGGTGAAAGCTTTCATGTTCTTTTCTAGAACAAGAAACTGGCTTCCCACGTTGTTTGAGTTTAGTGGCTTCTGGAATGTCATGTAATGCATATCTCCATGTAGTCCAGGAATACAGTGCTGTACAATGTCATACCAGGGAGTCGGTATTTGATGACTCGCTGGTCTGGACCAACTATGGCTGGCAGTGCAGCTACAGGGCCGGAGAGGTCCGGCAGGCTATCGGCTCTGCAGCGCACCTACTGTCGTGACGGTGACCTAAGCTAGATACGGCGGCGCGGCGCGGTACGATATCGATAGGCGCTAGGCGATGGCATATTGCCATCACGTGAGCTAGGCCACGTGTCGTCCTCATGCAGGTCGCTCAGTTTGAAATCTTCCTTTCAAGACAGACAAAATAAAAGGGACGATAATCGGAATAAACCTTTTTGATTTGGCTTGCTTTCCATCCGGATATCCATCCGTCGAGCTTAGTGGGTTCGAAGTCTCTCTCTCTCTCAGTCTTCCCACACGCTCTTGGTTCTCAGGTCTTGCACGAATATCTATTGCGGTTCGTTCCATTGCCGGCCTATCGATAATGATTGTCTCCAGTTATGAACTAGCTGGGCATCCAGGTGAGTTGCAAATAACAAACTCATTACGACTACCTCGCAGTTGCTGTGCTCTGTAGGTCAATTTGACCCAGTCAATCGATATCAAATAATGCTGATAGAACACTAATTGATTGAAACGCGATGCAATCGAAAGCCCAAAAGAAATTGGCTCGCTGCATGCACTTCGTGACAGCATATTGTTCCTAATTAATTTTGGACGAAATTTGGCTGTCCCTTTCTCCGTGTCTGTAGACGCAGAATGGCTGAAGTCAGTTGAAGCGTCCTGCGTTTGGGGCGACCTTTGCATACACACCACTCAGGGTGTCGATGTGCAGTGCGTGGAGCCACTGTTGCGATCTTGTCAATGCAGGTACATACTATATATTTATATACGTGAAGAATAGTACATTGAGTACGTCTGTTTAGCTTGCCTTTTGTAGAATATACTGCAATGTGTTGTTATAAGATTATGCATTTTTGTTCCTTATGAAACTTTTCATAATCATCGAGAATTGAGCCCGCAACATCATAATTGAAAATCAAGTGTGCATACCACTGCACGACATGGAGCGTGCACAAACACACATAGCCGCTTTTTTCCCTCTGTGTGTGTGGGGGGGGGGGGTCTCTCTCTCTCTCTCTTTCTCTCTTGCACACACACACACACACACACACACACACACACACACACACACACACACACACACACACACACACACCTCAGACCTCAGACATGCCCATTGCGGGAGCGATGATAGCGAACAGCTATGTTAGACATAGCAACTTGTGCTGGGATTACACCATTCAACAGCTTGCAAGGCTGATGAATTGACCGCCACTATTTTTAGCCTGGTATCCACCACACAGCTGTTTGAAGTGACTTTTTCTGGCCAGTGAATCCCTATTTTTCATTTTTCCATTTTTTTCTTCTTTTTCTACACACACACCACACCACATACTCCGGCATACACTGGCTGTTGGTAACCACCCAGGAGAATGAAAGAAAAGTCAGGAAGAGTCTGAGAAAGAGAAGAAACACACACCTCAGACCTCAGACATGCCCATCGCGGAAGCGATGATAGCGAACAGCTATGTTAGACATAGCAACTTGTGCTGGGATTACACCATTCAACAGCTTGCAAGGCTGATGAATTGACCGCCACTATTTTTAGCCTGGTATCCACCACACAGCTGTTTTAAGTGACTTTTTCTGGCCAGTGAATCTCTATTTTTCATATTTTCCATTTTTTTCATTTTTACACACACACACACACTCATACACACACTCACTCTCTCTCTCTCTCTCTCTCTCTCTCTCTCTCTCTCTCTCTCTCTCTCTCTCTCTCTCTCTCTCTCTCTCTCTCTCTCTCTCTCTCTCTCTCTCTCTCTCTCTCTCTCTCTCTCTCTCTCTCTCTCTCTCTCTCTCTCTCTCTCTCTCTCTCTCTCTCTCTCTCTCTCTCTCTCTCTCTCTTGCACACACACACACACACACACACACACACACACACACACACACACACACACACACACACACACACACACACACACACACACCTCAGACCTCAGACATGCCCATCGCGGAAGCGATGATAGCGAACAGCTATGTTAGACATAGCAACTTGTGCTGGGATTACACCATTCAACAGCTTGCAAGGCTGATGAATTGACCGCCACTATTTTTAGCCTGGTATCCACCACACAGCTGTTTTAAGTGACTTTTTCTGGCCAGTGAATCTCTATTTTTCATATTTTCCATTTTTTTCATTTTTTTCTTTTTTCTTTTTTTCTACACACACACCACACCACATACTCCGGCATACACTGGCTGTTGGTAACCACCCAGGAGAATGAAAGAAAAGTCAGGAAGAGTCCGAGAAAGAGAAGAAAGACGTGTGCGAACACACACACACACACACACACACACACACACACACACACACACACACACCTATACGCACAAGACAACATGTCACAAGACACTCAAATCCCCAACTCCGCAAGATATGAAATTTTAGATAAAGCAAAATACGTTACATGGTGGAGCGACCACACACTCGCTGATTCTTGACCGGCATTTGGCTTGCTCCAGAATTGTGGAGTTGGAGATTGGCTCTTACCATTGGGTCACTTTTGGTACATCCAGTACAAAAAAATGAGCAGCGATTGCGAGATGCCAAGTCGGCGAACATGCACGGTCTTATTTGGCCATGTCTCGCAGCTAACTTACAAAGCGGTGTCCACAAGACGACAGGCGAATACACACACCTTGGTCTTGACAGGGAGGTCAAAGTTCGCAAAGACGGAAGAGTGCAATGTGCCAAGTTGATGGGAAACTTTTTGCGAAATGAGCAGAGTGTCCATGCACACAGCGACATCCAGTACAACTCGCGTCAGAACATGTCCCGTGTGTTCCCCTGAATTCCCAAAGAAAAGGAACACTTACAGCTGCAACAACTTCGAGGAGAGAGCTGTTCGTTCGGCTCTCTCTTGATATTTGTACTTTGTACTGTTGAGGCAATGGACTGAAATAAAAAATAATAAAAACGAAACGAGCTGTGATTTCTCCGAGCGCGTTCGTGTCGGCTCCGTTTTGTTTTGCATCGGTGGACTGCGCGATTGTGTTTTTACATCTGTGTTGAAATATCCTGCACCAAGAGTAAATAGTGTCCCAAGAGTGTGCGACTACCAGTATGTGTATGGGTCTCCCACGATGAAGACTCATGTCACTTGTTCAAAGTATGTTTTGTACTACGTACAACAAAGGCGTCGGGGACGGTGCAAACGGTGCGGTTGGTCAGGCCAGGGTCCCACCAAGGTTTTGGCTACCAGCTTTACCTATTTACAGCTGAGGTCAGGTGTACTCGCTATATCACACTCGTATACATAGTATGAATGGCCAGGATATGGCCGGACCAATCAAACACTGCCTCCGCCGATCCTGGGCTAGCGTGCCCGCAGTCCACATATCTGCCTTGATCATGACAATTCGGATGGCTTTATTCTTTTTCATTGATTGGTGTAGCCCAGAGACCGTTTGGAGAGTGTTGCGACTTGCGAGTGCCTGAATGTATGGTTGTAATGGATGGTGGAGTCTGCGCACATTGAGAAATGATCGTGCTGATGACTGCCGTACGCTGAGTGGGTTTCTGTCAGGGAGTGCTATTTTTACTACTCCACAGCGCGTTAAAAACGGGCTGGGAACCAGGGAGTCGTAAAATACCATATTTTACGACTCCCTGCTGGGAACCTACAGTGTGAAGACTACCGTACACCACATGATGAATTTTCGCCGTCGGTGGACCCTATGGAACAGGCATCCGGAGTTGCACACTCTTGGGAGCTTTTTCTACTCTTGCCGGTATTTCGAGCTCAAGATTGAGAGCGTCCAGTTGTGCTGTTGTGTGCATGAGCTCCCATAGCTCAGTCGGTTAGAGCGTCGTGCTAATAACGCGAATGTCGCAGGTTCGAGCCCTGCTGGGAGCACGCTCTTTTTATTTTTTTTGAGGCGACCAACATTTTTCAAAACAGCTACAAGCCTACAACTGACTTTGTACCTGTCAGTGTGTATCCGGTACTTTTCCCGTCACATTCTTTATTTATTTATTTTTATTTATTTATTGCAGCATCTCATAGCACAGTGAGAACACCGGCCAATACAAAGAGAGAGGGTGTTAGCCAACCACGGCAAGGAAGGGAGAAGGGGAGGAGAAGAAAAAAGGAACCGGCATGGATAAGTAGTGATTGCAACAAAATGAGAAACGCAAAATCAAAGTCAAGGCGCGACAAGGCTCTTAAAAAGGCGGAGGGAAGAAAGGTCCTTAGCTTCTTGGGGAAGTGCCAGCCACGCAGAGTACGCAGTGAAAAGGGGAGAGTGAAGTAGAAAGGAGGACTTGGGTTTCGGAAGGGAAAGGGAGTTTCTCGTGCTACGGGAAGAAAACCAGTTGAAACAGTGGAGGTGAGGTGGACACAGATTGAGTTTGAGAGAATGGATAAGGGTGACAAGATGTGACTTACGTCTCTTAGACAAAGGGGTAGTGTGAGCAAGGGCATAAAGGGTGGAAGATGGGAGCATGCGGGGTTTCCGGAGGAGGATTTTTAGAACTTTTTTGTGCTGAATTTCGAGCTTTTCAGCACGGGTTGTGGAAATTCCAGCCCAAGCAGTATCTGCATAATCAAAAATGGGGCGTATGTAAGCTGAGTAAAAGAGGAGTTTACAAGAGATTGGGAGATGGTAACAGTGAGAAGAGAGGATTCCTAAAGATGAACTTGATCGTTTACATATGTAATCGATGTGGGGGTCCCATGAAAGATTAGAGTCAATGAAAATGCCAAGATGCTTATGGCTGGAGACTATGTCTATAGGCTGGGGGAAAGTGGGATGGAGGAGGGGCGGAACATCAGGCTGAGAAGGAAAGAGCATGATTTTAGTTTTAGACAGATTGGGCGATAACCGCCAAGACGACATCCAGGAAATTACTCTTTGAATCCCGTTAGCTAGGTTACTCATCAGGCCAGTGATGTTAGGAGATGCCCGTAGGAGCGTTGTGTCGTCTGCGAATAGTGATGTGCCCGGGGCAGCTGCGGGCAGATCATTGACGTATAAGATAAAAAGAAGGGGGCCGAGGATGGAACCCTGGGGAACTCCGGATAGTACTGTTGTGTCGGCTGAGGACGTCCCATGTACCGTGACGTACTGCGTTCGCCCAGTTAGGTAAGATGTCAGCCATAGCAGGGGATTGCCGTCTACAGTAAACGATCCACGAAGCTTGGCCAAGAGCCCCCGGTGCCAGACGGTATCGAAGGCCTTGGCAAGATCGAAAAAACAGATCCCGACTAGGTCTCCAGCATCCCGATGTCGACACACTAATTGCACCAGGCGCGTCAGCTGGAGGGTGGTAGAATCGCCTCTGCGAAATCCGGACTGAGCTGAACTCAAACGTGACGAGACATGACAGTACAATTGGTCGTAGAAAACGCGCTCACAGAGTTTGGAAACACAGGACAGTAAAGATATCGGACGGTAGTTTGATGCTTCGTGGCGGGACCCTTTCTTGTAGATCGGTATAACATTAGCTGTTTTCCATGCAGAGGGAAAACGACCAGTGCGGAATGATAGGTTGAAAATCAGACATAAGGGGTATGCTATTGAGGGCGCAAGGGACTTTAATACCAGATTAGTGATGCCGTCTGGGCCTGGCGCCTTGTCAAACGGGAGCTTTCGAATGTAACGTCGGATGGCAGCAGTCGTAGTAAAGACAGATGTGAGGCGGTCAGCCTCACCCGACTCCTCGGCAATGGGGGGAATGGGTAGAGAAGGGTCATCAGGCACGGCCACTGAGGCGAACTGAGAGTTCAATGCAGTGGCTTTAGCTGAAGAGGTAGTAGCCTGCTGTGTAGAACTAATGGTGAGTGTCGGGATGTCACGAGATACTTTATGATTTTTTAATTTGCTCACGAACTGAAACAGTGATGGGCGGTTTTTGTCCTGCAGCGTAGCTTGTACGGACCGAATGTATCCCCGGTATTTCGATCGAGTCAGACTCTTCACCAAGTTCCGTTGAGATCGATATACATGCATGTTAAGCTGGGTTGGGTATTTCTTACACACACTGTAGAAATCGTGCTTTGCCTTAATGGCGGCGCGGAGGGGGGCATCAACCCAAGGTGGCTGACCTAAACGTCGGCATGAGGGGGAGAGTGGACGCCGGGAGAAGTACCCGAGGTGCTTCTCCATGGCCCTGCTAAGAATAGAGTGGAAAGACGAAAGAGCGTCATCCACGTGCGAGCTGCGGAGGTGACATTTCCAGTGGACATCAGCAAGTTCAGCATTCAGGTCATCCCATACGCAACGTGGCACCAACTTGAAATTATAACCTGGGGGTGTAGGGGTAGATTTGGGAGGAAGTGATGTTGTAGGGTTGGATTTTTGGACGTGACAGGGAGACGGACTCGACAGATGAGCTGCACGTGGTCAGAGCTACCCAGTGGAGCGGCTGAATCAACGGAGAGGAACTGCTGGGGTGAATTTGTGACGATGAGGTCCAAGCAAGATGACCGGCCACTTGGGCTCCAGTGCGTAGGGAAGTTGACCAGTTGCTCTAATCCGAAGCACCTGAAGGCGGTTTCAAGGCACTGACCCACCGGGGTTGTCCGATCACCAGCCAACCAGCTCGAGTTATGGGCATTGAAGTCACCGGTGAGGAGTAGTGTGGATACAGGTAGATCAAGCGACAGAAGGCAGTCTTCCAGACCATCAGAATATGCCTGGATATCCGCCAGGGTACCACCAGGAAGTCGGTAGGTGGCGCAGACTACGAGTGGACGTTGGGGTGAGTTGGCTGTGCGAAGCTCAAGCCAGATGGCCTCCAAGCCCGGTTGCTGAAGATTCGCCAGAGGCTTCACCGATGTAAAGGAGCCATCTTTCACCAATATGGCTACCCCACCATAACCTCTGGTAGGATTGGCCGATCGAATATTAGAGGTGGGACGATCCCGTCGATGAACTGTGTAGCCTGCCAATGAGAAGAGGTTGGCAGGGGACAACCATGTTTCACACAAACATATAACCTCCGGAGAGTAGATGTTGCACATAACAGTGAGTTCCGCTACTTTGTTGACCACTGAGCGGCAGTTGAGGGAAAGGATGGTAAGGGCAGTATGGATGGGAGGATAAAAGGGACGGGCCAGTGGATTCAGTGTTCCAGTAGTGTTGGGGAAGACAAGGTTACTATTCATTGTGAGAGATATTGTCCGGTGGGCTGGTCAGAATAGAAACGCCATTCCCTCACGGTATGACCCATTGTGTTTGGCCAGAAGGTGTGCCGGCATACAGTATCGGCATCCTTACCCTCGACAGTCACTCTGGCGGAGGCAGTTCGAAAATACTCGGAGGAGTATATTAAGCACTGCACTATTTCAACACCGCGTTCCCTGCACCAGTCTGCTATACTCGCTGCCTCACAACCAAACGGAATATCTCCCAAGTAGAAGACCCTTCGCGGACTGCGGGGTGCAGCATCCAGAGACGGAACTGAACCAGGGACATTCTGGTTTGGTTTGGCGTAACGTGATGATACCTGGCGACGGATGGGATTTCTTTTTGGTGCTTCTTCCTTTGCCTGTTTGTTTGCAGGTAGTCCAACCTCTTCTATTTCAGTAGGGTGAGGTTTGATCCGTGTCATCCTCCTGGCTTGACGGCGCTGATTCCTTGACACGACAGGCTGAAAGGATACGTCGTCCTTATCGGCAGTACTGGCACTACTAGAAGTTTCAGCCATGAGCCCATTTGCTAGAACTTGGGCGTATGGTCTAGGAACGTCTGGTGTCTTGGCTAGCTGTCCATTCTCTTTTACTGTTGATGCTTTGTCGCTTTGGAGGGATGACGTATGTGAGCATTGAGCTGCTCCAGCCAGATCCATGGTCTTCTGAGTTCTGCAAGGCCGGACTAACACACCACAGCCAACAACGTTCTCCAACTGGTTCACCTTTTCCCGTGTGGATAGTAAATCATTTCGCAAGCTCGTTAGCTCTGCATCTCTGGTTGCTGAAACTGCAGCAAGTTCACGTGTTAGACTGGCGATGCAATCCTGAAGTTTCTCAAGGCAAGGCACCATTGATGGCAGGCACTTCTCACCACAGGCAGGGAATTGGCTGGGCGCCGAACCTGGGGGATAAGTGCCAATACCATTTTCGCGCAGAGTAGCAACCAAGTCTGGGCGTGCTAGGTCACACGAATTAGGTATGTCCTTCTGCTCAGCTAGTTTCTGAAGCTGCGAAAACTCCAGGATCGCCAGGTCAATATTGGGATCTAGCGCCATCACGTGACTGACTCTGAACACCACTCCAGCAGGAAGTGTTCGGGCGTTGGCTAGCGTTGGCTAGTGCCAGCAACGCCTTCACGCCTGGGACCGACCTCGGTAGCGCAGGAGGAAGAAGACACAGCAAGACGAAGCAAACAATGGCCACCGAAAAGCCAAGCCAGCCTCTTTCACGCTGCAATATCGAGGGAAGGAAATAATCCACAGCAATGGCGTGTCCACAATTTATAAAAAGTAAAATTACAAGCGGCATAGAAGCAAGACTGGTACAATGCAAACGCAAGAGTAAGAGCAAGAATGAATTTCATGATGGAGAGCGAGAAAAATGATGAATTTCATTATAAGAACATTCATAAGGTTGAGGGAGTAGAACAAAGAAGAAATACGAAGAGCGTGTTTGTACGGCTACTATGCGCACGCAGCAGACATTCACAACAGCAGATGAGTGCATTTAGCAGCCACCACCAGTTCGGTTGATGAGGGTTGTGCAACTCCAACTCCGTCTCGGGACTTGTGTCCTCGGAGAGACGCGATCGCTGAGCGGATAAGCGCAAACCTCAACCTGCATCTGATCCATGTCATGGTAATGGAGTATGGCTCATTCCTATTCTCGCTGAGCATCAATCCAAGTCGCTTGTAAAAAGCAGTTGCCACCTTGCCCTGGCCTCAGGTAGCGCTGAAAACGAGGGGAACGAAGGTGGCATGCTTCTCGAACTGCCGACGCTTCTTACACTCGTGTTTTGCGTACGAAGCAGGGATAGAGTGGACCGAGTTTGAGCGAGCATGATGGCTTAACACCCGGATATCAAAGAAAGTTCGCTCAAACCGGCCACCCACTCGCAACGACTCCCAGCCTTGCACTATCCCCTTGTACACCGCTGTAGCATGACGCTGCTCTGTCTTCCTGGCATCTGCCCTGGCTTCAGCTTTGGCCTCCCTGGTGTCGTCCGCTGGACCCTGCATCAGCGTATCCTGGCTCAAGATGCGCTGAACGAAGTTGATGATCAGGGAGGAAGAGAACTGAGTCGTCACCAGTGATGCTTGGGAGACAATCCCCATTAGGGAGTCGTAAAATACCGGTATTTTACGACTCCCTGATCCCCATGCTTCCGTAGCAGCATGGGAGCACGACGACTTGGTGTTCCGTTGCTCCAGGCTGAGGACGACCAAGAAGAGCAGGAATGAAGGACTCGGAGAGGGTGGACTCCAGCTGCTCGAGGTGCGGGGCAGTGAGTGAGGTCCGGTGCTTTGAGTTTCGAAGTTGTCAGTGTCCACTTGGACATTTGTGTGCATGAGCTCCCATAGCTCAGTCGGTTAGAGCGTCGTGCTAATAACGCGAATGTCGCAGGTTCGAGCCCTGCTGGGAGCACGCTCTTTTTTTCTTTTGAGGAGACCTAACAAAGTCGAGACAGCTAGCCGTCCGGAGATTGTCATAGAACTAGATACCTGTATCATGTGCTTTACCTCTGTTGCTCTGTTGCCATGGATGCTGCTATACTGATAGTACTGCTATGATCACGTGATCTACTTATTTCTTCTGGTTT
>NC_088643.1:55871863-55934363 GCF_964019385.1 Sycon ciliatum | reverse complement strand
GTTTTTGCCGTTTACACGAGAACGAAACGGAACGAAAACGATTGAAAAACACTTTGAGGCCGTTTTTCGTTTGAAACGTTTTTGAAACGTTTTTCAGCGTTGTCGTGTAAACGCTCTTATCAAAATCTGTGGAAGCGTATTCTTTTGAAAACGTTTTTGACAAAAACGTTTTTCAATCGTTGTCGTGTAAACGAGGCCTTAGAGAGCTTTCAAGGCTGAAGCTTGTTAAAATTGACACATGTGCCAATGTAAAACAGTATTAATTCTCGGATACTGTAGATGGCAAGAGCTTGTCCATCAATACGATGAGTCGATGGCACATAAGGAAATGTCTAGCTACAGGACTCGAAAGCACACCTGCCGATAGCTGAAATATACAACAGTGGCATGACTTGATCCCCCTGACGAGTACTAGAAATCGGTTAGAGACCCAATTTCTCGCTCCACATACACCGACATAACGACATGGACCCAGACAACAGAGGCAGGAGCACAGAGTGAGGGTAGTACGCCGCAGCCAGATGTGACACTCCGCTCGGCCAGCGAGAAATATAACAACTTTAGAATGTGCGAAGGCATGAATTATTAGCAACGGCGTTTCATGGATCACGAACAAATTGATTGTGCGATAATTTATCTCTAAACTGACTGGGAGTGTCACAGTGTTCTCTGTCGATTGTGGGCCAAATTGTAAATTATCTGTTTTATCATCTGGCGAGATTGCTGGGCAGTTGCTCATAACTTGTGCCTAATTGTTTCTTTTTTCATCCTACTTTATTGATGAATTGAGTTGGTTTCTATTTTATCCGTGTACAGACTTTCAAGTGATTGTGTCTGGAAAGCCTCCATCTTGTCTCGAAGCAGGGAAGATCCTC
Organism: Sycon ciliatum; assembly: GCF_964019385.1. Lineage (NCBI taxonomy): Eukaryota > Metazoa > Porifera > Calcarea > Leucosolenida > Sycettidae > Sycon > Sycon ciliatum. The sequence continues at coordinate 55,933,488 of NC_088643.1, read as the reverse complement.
AAGGCTGGCTACACATTGCAGGTGAAGATTTAGACAGGGATATCTCATGTCTCTAGATTGAAGTATTCGGTTGCATTGCTGTCATGCTCTTGCTGTCACTCACTCTCACTCACTCACTCTCTCACTCACTCACTCACTCACTCACTCACTCTCTCTCTCTCTCTCTCTCTCTCTCTCTCTCTCTCTCTCTCTCTCTCTCTCTCTCTCTTCTTGACATTCCACTGTCTCAGTTGGCTGGAGATCTCACTGAACCGGACGCTGAGCTCAGCGTTGCAGGCATATTGAACAGTATTGTGAAGAGTGATCGCGAAGATGGTCTTGTACCAACTGTGGTGGTAAGTCATGCATGATACGGAATGGGGCTGCTTTCAATGTATACTTTCCGCTTTGTGTGGCTATTGTGTAATCACATGAACCAGAAGCATACTTAGTCCCGTAAAGGAAAGTGTGTAATCACTTCGAATCCTTCCTTGATGTGATCCTGGGGTGATGCAGATAGGTGGTCATGCACAGGTTCAGCATGTATGAAGTTCTGAGGAAGACCCAGATATCAAGTATGACAGCACTCATGGGCCAGTTCAATACATGTATTTCATCATCACATGCTAAGCTCTACCTCCTTGTTCACTACCGGCATTCCGTTTCCACATTCTCACCTTTGACATCCTTGCCGGGCATGCCAATACTCAATGTTGGCATGCTCCCCTTGATCAGGGTGTGCCAATGTCAACACGAGAATATGTACGAGTACTTCTCGGAGTGGACACGGATTGTCCCATACCTGTGATTCTAACCTGTGTTGCATCTGATGCTGTGTGCCTTGCGTGCTTATGAGATTGACTGTGTGCTTCTGTGTACCGGTACGCATGCATGCATGCACCTTTTGCCTATGTCGTAATTATTATGTGTGCTTGTCCTTGGGCGTGTTGTTACGGCCTACAGGTGGATGAGTCACAGATGTGCCTTGGTTTGGTGTACTCCAGTGCTGGCAGGTGAGTGTGTAGCAGTTTCATTGTGCTGACCTATGTACTATGCAGCCAGTATTCTGTAACATGTCGTCAGTGCTTACGGCCGCCTAAGCCGATCCTCACACCAGTTATTCTACTCAAACTTGTAGTGGTAAAACAAACACTCACACCTGCTTCTAGTATTCGAATGTTCCTTTCATTATCAAATGTGCGTTGAGCATCAACACCCCAGGTGATATCATCATTTGTAACAGCTCATCCTGGGTTCAGAGCTAGAAGGACGCCATTAATACTGGCAGCATGTACTGGTCATCCAGCAATGTTGCTATTCCATCCGCTGCCTCCTTGTCCGAATTAGGGATCTAGAGGAGTGAGTGTGTTCACTGGAGCAGTCGTCCATGCCCAGCTAGGAGAGCCACTGCATACCAAGCGAAAACACATCATGACTCATCTAGAACTGATACCGAGCTAGACATCAATGTGCAGCACTTTCCTTTGCGAACTTAACTCAGAACAGCGAGCTGGCTGTGTACTAGTACTCGCTGTGGCCAATCATCCCGCCAGTCAAATTTGAGCCCTCACGTTATTATCAATGCCAGGAATGTGTTATGTACAACTTTTTAGCCACAAGACTTAATGCGCTGTAACTTGCCTAGTAAGAGTCATTACAAGAAAGGGAAACTTCAGGAAAACTCCTCCTGCTGTCAGGTTTTTCATGTGGTGTCTGTGTGTGCATAAAACATTGTTGTTGGCTAGCTTGGAGGAAGCAATCCGTCGCCGCCGCGGTGTGTATCAGTCAAGAAAGCGAGGTGAGTGAGCCTCCGTGAGGGGAAGGTATGTGTGCCTGCTTGCATGTGTTTATGTGTGCGTGCATGTGTGCCTGCTTGGGGCAAGTGTGCATCATCAGTCTTTGCACTGCTGTGTGCCTCACTGCTGCTGCTGCTGTTGTTAAATGCTGCGCTCCCTCGCTCTTGTTTGCTGTTCCTACAGGCCTCTGGTACAAGGGTGAAAGCTCTGGAGACACTCAGGTTAGTTACAGGCCATGTATTTTGCTATTCTCTTATTCCCTCTCTGCCTTATCCCCTTATTCCCTCTCTGCCCTATCCCCTTATTCCCTCTCTGCCCTGAAAATCTACCTGCCACAGGCACACACACACTATTGCTTTTCGGGGTGTGTCACATGCTGGTACCGTGTCCTCAAGCAACTTCCTCAGCTTTCTGTCTCTTTCTGTCGCTGGAGGGCGCATTCCAGAGTGTAACCAGGTGGTTGCTTGTTGACTTTGTGCTGCCTGCTGCTTTTCAGGATCTGCTTCGTGTGGATATCGACTGTGATTTCGACAGCCTACGGTATGTGCTGGTATTGTACTGGAAGCATGCTACACTGCACTGAAGGACCTGATATGTTTGTGTATACTGTCTAGCGAAAACTCAAATGTCATAGTGAAATCCTTGCCTCCTTGTCTCTACTGAGCCTTTCACCCATACTCTGCTAGGAAGTCTAACAGAGTACACGAACTCGCGATCTCAGTGTCAACTTTCACCCCTACTTTATGACCAGAGACGGAGTGCTGTACAATTTATGCAACCTTTGAAATTGGTGATCAGTGCTGCCGTTGGATTTCTCAGCACTGTTTTCAGACATGGTATACTATTTCTGAGCGGTATTTTTGCTATGCAAGGGATGTATCAGATGCCATTGACAGCGAGCTGGCCTGAATTAGATGGTCGTGAAGTACCGGAGTGGAAGCATTGGAACGGCAGACACTTGCTGATAGCCCTACATGCATCTCGAACTGTACCAGAACAAATGGATCTCTTTGCACGGCAGGTTTTGTTACATTTGCCGTCTCAACACCACCACCTCTGATATAATCATTATAATTATTGTCTGAGGTTTTGCACGTGACACTCGGAGAAAACCTTTTGGTCTCTGGTGTTTTACCTGTGTGTGATTATTATATTGATGCATACGTCATTTGGAATAGAGCCGGTCAATTTCTCCACTTTTGTCATGCAGATTTGTAGTTCGTCAGCATGGCGTGGGTTTCTGTCACCTGCAACGCTATGGCTGCTTTGGACCACGCACAGGCCTCGAAGCTATGGTCAACATACTGGTACGATATTGTTTCAGTGCTGCTCGCGCTGCTTGTTTGTTTGGCGAACTTCACTGCGCTCTGTTGATCGTGGCAGACTGCAGGGACGCATGTCTGTGGATGCACACTGTTCTTGTAGCAACAACTGTGCTTTTAGCTAATCTCTGCATAGCGTGCAGCATGTTGACGCGTATGCAATGTATTCTTTAATAACTGTGCACCGTGGGCTTGTTTGGGACTAGACTTGTCTGCGTTTCACCCGTCTTGTATCTCGTTGCTATAATATGCTCACAATCGCTTGCAGCAATCTCGCAAGCAGAACGCACCGGAAGGATCTTACACCAAGCGTCTCTTCGGTGACAATAAGTAGGTGTTGGAGCATCATTATAATTATCATGTGCTAACGTTATGTATGTACATTGTATAGAGTATTCTAGTAGCAGTACATGTAGTACATAGTAATACTGTAATACGGTATGCGAATACAGGCAATCAGAGCAATCAACAGACGATTGCTGTGTGATGATCGTTCAGTGCATCAAGCTTTAAGTTACTGTAGACCAGACTCCTATCTCCTTTATTCGTGTACAGTAAAACCTGTCGAGGCGACCACTCTGATAAAGTGACCACCTGTCCTAGAGGGCCACTTCAACGGGGACCAAGGAATTTTCGTTCCAGTCAAATGACCCTGGATTAGGTGACCACCTGGTAGTAGAGACCACGTTTGGACAGTCCTCTGAGCGGTCACCTTAGGCCGGCTTCACTGTATAACATTCTGCACTCTGGTGCATTGAGTACTGTTTCGGCATTCTCCAACTGGCCCTGATTACAATAGTGCTGTACTGTACTTCTAGTGCAATGGTTATGTTGTACTGTTGAGTCCTCGGATTCCCAATACGGTCATGTGGGTACATGTACATGCACATTACAGTCAAACCTCTTTAGAACAAACACCAGGGGACCGATGGTATTTGTTTGCAATAACGGGAGTTCTTATCTTGTACACGATGAACACACAGTGATTTATCCAGCAGAGTTAATACTAGTTCTTCTGTAACAAATGTTTGTATTACCAGTGTTCTTCTTAACGAGGTTTCACTGTATACCATCGCGTGGGCCGAATCCTTGATAGGTATTGTATCACTGCCCCTTGCTGCATGTCATCTCCTTCCCAGACTTCTTCAGTCAAAGCTGTTGGAAGAGGCACAGGAGTTAGCAGATGCAGGTGAGGAATCCGCTGCGCATTGATTGATCATCATGTGTTGGCGATGCTGGTACTCAAGGCTCTGCACTGTTCATTTACTGCGGACTCTATGTGTCAATGGGTTTGTCTGATCTGTAGTATAGCCGTCATCTAGTGTGAGGCTGACATGATCAGGTGCTGGAAGATACCCATTTGAACGCCATATTTGCAGTATTCAGTGCCAGAAAAGTCGGAAAATATCAAATAGACAACGAGAAGAAGTGTAGGCTGGTGTCTGATAATTGCTACAGTACCGTCGGGCGCCGAAGAACGGAGCGCCGAAGAACGGCGGCCTAGAATTTTACCAAGCACAGCATACCAATCTCTACCATGGTCTACCGGGTGACTCAACTGTGCATACACTGTATTACATGGAAATAAGAACGATCTAGGCTAGGAGACTGATCCCCCCAGTTCTTCGACGATCGACAGTACTGTAGAGAGTAGAGAGGCATGGAGCGCTTTTCAGAAACGTGTGGCAGAATTCGTTCCGTACTCTCCCTGTTTCTAGCAGGGAGCTGCTGTAAACATTCTGATTTCCTTTCAGGATAGGATGCAGGATAGGATGACCCTGGCCAGTGTTATACTACAGTGTCTATTTGGCCTTGTTGCTGTGCAGTGCATTTTACCTATTCATGATGGTGTGTTCTGCTTTCCTGCCATGTATACCGATGTGTCACTATGTGTGACCATGTTTTTCAGTGAGCCCAAAAGACGTGGCCTGGGAAGCAGCTGACGTGCTCTACTTCGCCATGGTCAAGTGCGTGCGAAGCGGCGTCAATCTGAGCGACGTGGAGCGCATGGTATGTGTTTCCCTGCTGACCCTCTACCAACACAACTGAGAGGAAGGGCATATTGTGCTGTGATTCACACGAGCATGGGTCACCCAAATAGAAGTTGAATTGCCTAAAAATGAGGTGCGGTGATGCTGACAGCAGTTTGTTGTACTTCAGTGCATTTCAACACTAACAAACACCAGGACATGTTTCATAATAAGTTGCACGTTTAACGATTTCCCAACACTCTCATACGTTGTGTATGTTTTCGTTGCTATTTCAAGTCTTACAGTAGTACAATATGATTGTCTTGTTGCATACAATGTTGCCATGCAAGACATCGAGTACATAATATTATTATTCTTGTGTGAATCCACGCGTAGCTTGGTTGTGCTCCGTGTGCCTGCATGCAGCTTGACCAGCGAACTAGGCGTGTACGTCGCCGTAAAGGTGATGCCAAGCCAAACATACAGGTGAGGGTGTGTGTGTGTGTGTGTGCGTGTGTGTGTGTGTGTGTGAATCCTTCCTTTACGATACTCCGTCCCCGTTCACTGCTACACTTGCATAGCACACAACGGCAATGCCGTACTGTTTTTTTTTCATCAACGCTTCATGCTGGTGGAATAGAACTGCATTGAAGCTGGGTTGTAGCCAGCTCGAAATTGAAAAAGGACAGCTGGGTTAGTTTGTGCATAGTCGTGTGAATCTGCATAGCTTCACTCTTTAGCACACAACGGCAACGTCGTGTTTTTTTTTCATCAACTCTTCATGCTGGTGGCATAGGATTGGTTTGAAGCAGGATTGTAGCCAGCTCGAAATTGAAGAGGGGCGGCTGGGTTAGTTTGTGTGTAATCGTATAAATCTGCACATGGCTTCACTCTTTGAGTACAGTACTCTCGGGTGTCGAAGAACTGGGGGGGGGTAAGCCTAGGCCGTTTTTATTTTCATGTACTGTGGTCTATGCACAGTTGAGTCACCGTGTATACATTGGTATGCTTTGCTTGGTGAAATTTTAGCCTGTTTGTTCTTCGGCACTACGTTCTACGGCACCCGGCAGTACTGCACAGCAGGATTGTAGTGACCTATTGCTATTTTACTGCACTGTAGCAAGGAAGCAGCAGCAGAGTGGGCCACTACTCTTCAGTGCCTGCATGCATATACAAGTATATGTAGTGCAACCTGCATAGGGAAGCACATGATTATTATCAAGAGTAGATAAACAAGAGTGTGCAACTCCGGATCTCTTCTGCACAATCGGCAGATACCCCTTGCCTGCGGCGGAATTTTTTGTTGACGTCACCTTTTTTCAGAAAAACATGCATTTTGCCGCAGAGCAGTGTGAGAGCACGTGCTGGGCACGTAAAACCCGGCCAAGTGCACGAGGCAAAACTGTCCAAAAGACTCGCAGCGCGTGCGTCGTCGAAAAGATTATGTCTACAAAAAAATTCCGCCGCGGGCCAACCCATCCTGGAGTTGCACACTCTTGTTTATCTACTCTTGGCAGGCACAGTGGGTTGGTCAAAGACCATGATTGAGATACGAGAGGTACCTGGTTCAAGTCCTGCCTGGGAGCGGTTTTTCCAGCCGTGCTGCTACCCACAGTCAACTGGGAACTTGTGGCCAGGCACAAGGGGTACATGGATGCAGCTAATGGGGTCGTTCTCGGCACTTGTGCCAGTGGTTGTGAGACTTATCCACTCACCCCCACCGTTAGGCGCTGCATCTGCCGCTATGATTTACCGGGTGTTAGCGGCCGTCGTGAGTTCCCTTCGGGAACGGACACGATAATTTACTTAAAAAAAAGTTTTACTCTTGTTATTATGTTGAACCATGCACTGTACAGTGGCGCGTTCGATTATGAAGGGGGGGGGGGGGGAGGGGTGGCCAACACCTGATGGAAGGTGCAGCAGCACGCGCAATGTCACATTGGTTACATACGTTACCTGACGTTGATACACTTAATTAACGTTGTGTTTCACTTCAGCTGGCAGACAATGGCGCCCAGCCCATGCGTCAAGTGTCTCCACAGCTGTCCGCTGGGCCAGTGCTTGGGACGCAAGAAGGCCCAAAGTTGGACAAGTCAGGCGCAGGATCAGCAGCAGCAGCACCTGTGCCCACGGTGTCGATTCAGCCTGAACCGGTATGTGTAGTGAGATGTGTGTGGCACATGTGCTGCGACATGCCCTGTGTGTCAGTGTGTGTGCGTCATACATGCACATGTGCATGTGTGCTTGTGCTTATGCCAGCAGATATTGTTTACCTTGTGCTTTGCATCTTGTCAGGAGCTGCATCTGCGCCTTGGTCCTTGAGGGTGGTGGCATTCTTCTGGGTGTGGAAAAGTCAGTCAGTCTAACTCTCATAAAGCTGCAAGCCAGGGATTTATCACAGCTTTCCTGTTCATTTTCTTCCAACTTGCATGCAATCATTTCATGTATGCTCATCTCTTCAGCATTGTTTCTGGAGAACAGGGTACACTCTTCTATCTAACTGTTCTTTGGGTTGGTGTGTATTTGCATGTCGGATGTAGTTTACCAGCCTGCAGGTGCATGACAAATCCTCCATTACTGCAGATCAGGAGCAGAAACTCTGCCAGAGGCCAGCAGTCACTGACAATGCCCGACTGATGAAGATCGTAAGCTTCCTGTGATCCGTCTGTGTCGTGTCTGATGTTGGTATTGCAAGTCTCGTAATTATTTCTACAGAATGTCATGTTTAGTGTGTGTGTGTGTGCTCTCTCCATTGCATTGTAGTAGATTGTGGGCATTGTGTGAGGGTTTTCATCCGTTCTTGCACGTGGTATTTTGCGTATAACGTTAATAGCCATCGGTGTGCGTGTGTGTGTGTGTGTTTGCGTGCATGTGTGCACATTTGCTCACTATCTTTTGGTCTGCAGGTGCAGCCAATTCTTGCTGACGTGCGCTCTCGTGGCGATGACGCTGTCCTGGAACTAACAGCCAAGTTTGATCGGGTCAAACTCGACTCACCTGTTATCACTGTGCCTCCATTGGTGAGTGGCCGCCAGAGTTAGTCAACCTCCCATATATTCTGGCAGGGAGCGTTCACATTCAATTCCTATTTTAGCACAGTGAAACTTCAGTAGAAAGTGCCTTGGATATAACATTCTTTTTGCTTTGCATTTGATATAAAGTACACAGTTTTGAAGACCCAGCATCTCCTTTTCCAGCCATTTGACCTGCGATATAGAGTATGTCGACTATAAAGTACTTCTGCAGTATTTGAAGACCCAACATATCCTGTTGTGTTGCAGTTATTTGACCAGGGATATGGAGTATAAAGTACTGATTTGTATGTCCCTTGGAGGTACGTTATGCATGTGCTGAAGTTTCACTGTTCTTTGCTATTGTGTATGTTCTAATCTGAGTCTAAATTTTGCCTGAGATTGCACACAATGAGCTAGGTGTCTCCTGCTTGAGTGTGAGCTGTTGTGTGCAGGTGTCCTCCGCTACAAAGTACATCACGCCCAATGTGCACTTTGTCAATTGACAGCATGTACGTGCTGTCCTTTTGGTTTCAGGAAGAAGTCCAGGTGACGGACGATGTGCGTGATGCTCTAGAGGTTGCGTATGCTAACGTTCACAAGTTCCACGAGGCTCAGCTCACTGTAAGTGTGTGCCAGTGGATATGACTGATTGTGTGCCGACTAGCAAGTGGTGTTATTTCGGTGATACATAAACGTGTTTGAGTGTCGAATATTGAAATAACTCTGGAGTTGCACATTCAGAGGAGCGGGGACTGAGACTGTTTGTATGTCTGTGGTGTCCCTCACCCTCGGTTGAATGCACCCTGAACACATTGCATTGCATGGCATAGCTTTGTCTTATGGAAAATGTTGCTTCTACTGCTGAACTTCACCAGTAACCCGTGATCCTGTAGTGTTTCTAGGTAGGCTGGCCATGTACGTGGCAGTCTCTTTCTTCAATGTGTCCACCATCTTTTCGATTATTTCTTCGTAGCGAATTTCCGAGTATATACCGCCTATGCACATGTGCATACGGATTTCTGGTGTAGTTTGTCCTCATTTCTAAATTACTTGCTGCCTGTTTAGTGTGTGGCATGAAACTCAAGAGTTGCAACGAGTTGCAACAACCTAGCCCTGTGCCTTTGTCGTTCTGTATATTTCTAAATTATTCTGTCAAGTATGTACTCATGCAGTGCCTTTACACTAACCGGGAGTCACTTATGCATAAGGTTTGAACTGTCAGTCTGCACCACCTTGTCCATGGGTGCCAGAAGTAGAGCTGCTGTGTTGTACTTGAAGTCGGTACTATCATTAATAAAAGATTCATTGTGCTTGTATACAGTACTGATCAGTGGAATTATTCCCTGAACCCTTTCATTAATGCTGTGTGTTCTTCGTTGACTTGTGTGACTTCAGGACACTCTCCGGGTTGAAACATGCCCGGGTGTGAAGTGCCAGCGATTCTCCAGGCCTATCCAAAAGGTATCAGGATTATTCTAATGTAGTTGACCCTGCTTTATAACTTTCTTGCAACTTCACAGCTCACTGATGCTCCCTAATCTTATTACGACTTCATGGCTCACTGGGCTAGGCGAGGAGTGATACGAGCAATTTGTTCAGGACGGGTTTGGTGTAGCTCCTCCTTGAATGACAGTCATATATCTTCTTGAAGTATGAGTTATGAGTAACAATCTACCAAGTGTGGCTCAAATTGTTTAGTATCTGATTGAACTGGCGCCATTGCATGTGTTTTAACTTTTTAGTCAAAAACCCTGGCTGACTTTACTTTTTCGTCAAACCCCTGGCTGATGACGATGCCTGTATTTGTGTTACATGCTGCTGGTATGTGTCAGGTTGGTCTCTACGTGCCGGGTGGTTCAGCGGTGCTCCCGTCCACTGCTCTCATGCTGGCCATACCAGCCAGGGTAGCAGGTAAGTGAGAAAGTGGTGGGTACCCCCCCCCCCCCCCCCCCCCCCCCCGTCAGCAAGGCCAAGTGAGACCTGTGTGATGTTGCTGTTGCCTGGCTGCCAGTCTTGGCTGATATGTGTTACCATCGTGTGGCATTCTTCAGTCACATTTGCTCAGCCAGACATGATTCATTCTTCAGTCACATTTGCTCGGCTAGACATGATTCATCTGTTTAGGCTTGGGCTGTCGATACGTCCATAGTGATAATTTTTCTAGTTTTGTTGTTTGTGCTAAATCATGCCCTGGTGTTTCCTGTGCGTAAGCCGCACATGTTTGTGCTGGGATATGAAAGTTTGCACTTTATGTTTCTCAACGGTCACTTTGCTCACTGCTCATTGCTCATTCTTGGCTCGTTCTGTCTAGATATGGTGACCGACCTCCTTGTCATTCAATCAACCTTGAATGTACTTGTAAGAAATGCTCTTGCTTTGCTTGTTGTTTGTTTGTTTGTTAGGTTGTGAGAATGTCTTGCTTGCAACACCGCCCAGGAAAGATGGCACAATATCACCGGAAGTCCTGTATGTCGCTGCCAAGAGTGGTATCAAAACAATACTTTTAGCTGGTAAGTAAGCAAGATCACGAATCTTGTCATACGACATGCTAGCAGGGTTTATTTCTTCTGTCTCACTTATGGTAGGCATTAAACCAATCAAAACGAGTGTGAAAAACACGAAAAAGGCGGAGCTCAAGAAGCTGCTTCTGCATTCGAACTTGTACCTACTCGTGGCTTGTATTCCTATTACTACGTTAGTCTTTTCCTGCAGGAACGCGGCCCTTGATCGAACTGGATTCTTTCTTATTTGTTTCTAATGTCCAGGTGGTGCCCAAGCTATTGCTGCCATGGCGTATGGGACCAAGAGGTATGTTCTGTTGTTCATTGCTGCTGGTTACCATTAGGATGATGATTAGAATCCTGTGCTGGAGTTTTGAGCCTCGCCGGATGTGTCCGTATTTGTGGTACAGTATGTGTGTGTAGCTGCATCTGCGCCTTGATCCTTGAAGGGTGGTGGCGTTCCTACGGATGCGGAAAACTTGGTTTCCAGCCGAGTCTCACGCGAACAGTGACATTTTTTTAAATTTTTTTAAATGTGTGTGTGTAATTATGTTTCAGGCTTCTTTGAGTTTGCTTCATGCATACTGTAGTGTCATGCATTCTGTAGTGCGTATTGTAGTGAGCTACTGTGTGCTTTGTCTTGCTTTCCAGTGTTCCCAAAGTGGACAAGATCTGCGGTCCCGGAAACTCATTCGTCACGATGGCCAAGATGCTTGTACAGGTGAGAGGACATGCATGGTGTATGGTAGTGCAACTGTCTTCAAGGAGAGCCCATGGCAGCTGTGGTGTTGGGTTACGCCATATCTGTGCTGATACCACCCGTCAGGTGATTGTTTTCACACGTTTGTTCCCCGATTCAGAGATCCTGGTTTGCTATTGCATCTGTCGCCATTGTCGACATAAAAGCCGCCATCATTTTTTCTATGAGCATTTCCAGTATTTTCCACCATTGCCTTGATCGGGCATGTGCACTTTTCTCGAGTGGAGATTACCGGCGTTATGCCTGGTGTACTTGTGTGCTGTTTTTCACCACTCTCTTTGCAGAATGACAGTACTGCAATGGTTAGCATTGATATGCCGGCGGGACCTTCAGAAGTCATGGTCAGTATGACTGGTGCTGTTGTGTGTTTTAAACCTGCGTTGTCCTCTTCAAGCTGACACCGATCTTTTCTCCTTGGCCACCATAGTTCCTGTGATCCGTACAATGTCCTATGCTTGGCCATGGAAACCTGTGTCAATCTATTCTGTTGGTGTAAATACGAAGTATGATTGCGTAGTGCTGTGTGGTGGCAAGTGACATCCATCTAGTTCTATACCACCCAGTAAACGTACTTACACGTAGCTGCTTACTCTGTGTATGTACAATATCGTCTGATCATCGCCTATTAGCATGACACTCAGATTAACAACTAACAACCTGTTCCATTGTGTCCACTGTATGTGCAATTGTCCATCCTGTTCAACGTTGAAAGAAGGCAAAAGGGCGTGCATGAATAGCCGTACACTTCCCATGCATGTGTGCACACGTATCGAGCATGTTCACGTGCAGAAACCCAGACGCGTGCCTATGGTGAAGTAAGATAAAGCTAAACAAACAGACGTCGAGATCTCACTTGCTACCACTGCTATTGTACACTGTAGTGTGTACACTGTAGTGTGTACACTGTAGTGTGTACACTGTAGTGTGTGCTCTGTGTACATGTTCATGTACCTGTATATAGTGTACATGTGCATTGATTGCCTCGGTTGTCTGTGTGTAGGTTGTGGCTGACTCAACAGCCAATCCAGAATTTGTAGCAGCTGATCTCCTCTCTCAGGCTGAACACGGACCAGATAGTCAGGTAGGTGCACTGCTGCTAGTCTCTTGTCTCCTTCAGAGTGTCAACTACCTTGTAGAGCATGCGGAACCAGTCCTTCCGCACTCTGCTATTTCATTGACAATGCTCATCCATGTCTCTGCTGACCATTGATCGCTGTTGTCGTTGGTTTCGGGCAGGTTGTACTCGTCGCAGTCAATCTAACTACAGCTGAGTTGGACTGCATACAAGAGCAAGTGAAGTCGCAGTTGAGCACTCTACCACGGGCTGAGATTACTAGGTGAGTCTGCTTGAGCACATGCCCTATGATGCAGTGTTGGCAAGTGTTGTATTGTGTGTTGTTGTGTGTGCGAGATGTGTTGTGTATCCTTCACACTTCCGGGTGTGAGCGATTTTCAGGATGCCCTTCAGGGCATAGCTTAAGGATTTCATTTAGCTCGGACAAATGTCCTTCCGTTTTGAAATCTGTCCGGACATGCCCGGACATTTTCCACGACACATTTTCAGGGTGTTTCTTCTTCCTTTTTAGTAGTACTTGTACAGTGAAAGAGTGAAAAATAAAAGATGACATCTTCCTCTCAAGAGCGAACAACTGCACTAGCAGTCCAACCCATCGATTCAAGTGCGAAGTCGACACCAATGGTCGAGACTCGAAAGTGTGAATTGACTGTAGCAACAACGCGTTGCTACAGGCAGATCAAGTAAATATAGTGAAGTCTACGCCTGAGACTACGGTGTACGTGTTAGTTGTACGATATTCAAGTCGCATTTGGCACGAAGCTCCGAAGAAAGCCCAACTCTGCATAAAAAGGTCGAAAGGTCGCTGCTCTTTTTTTACTTTTTTGACCGGACACTATGTCTGGTGAAATTGAAAACGTCCAGTCAGTGGCCGAAAATGGCCGGAAAATGTCCGATGTCCGGCCGTTAATCTATGCCCTGCCCTTTTGCAGCATCCAACTGGGCAAGAACGAGGTGCATGGAAAATAGTGTAGATGAACCATGAGCAATGCTTAAATCAATGGTGGTGTGAACTATAAGCAATGCCTAACTCAAGTGGGGTGTTTTGTTGTTCTAGTGTTGCCCTCGGCAAGAGTTTTGTGCTGCAAGTGAAGACAATGGATGAAGGCCTCGAATTCGCTAACCGATATGCTCCGGAGCATCTTATACTGAATGTGGAAGAGGCTGGTAAGAAAGATATCCTTAGAAGCACGTTCAAGTGCATTTCTAAGGGGCCGTTTACATGAGGAAAATAAGCCTTATTCGCCTCGGGCTTATTTTTCAACCGTTTACATGACGGTTGTACGGGGCTGAGTTCAGGTGAGTGACTGCGAGTTCTGCGCGCATTTTATTTTTCAAATCGCACATGAACGCAGTGGTAAATGTTCGTGTCTGATGAAATTTGGATCAAGAAATGCCGGCTCAGGTTTCTACTGCCTTTCCAATTGTCACTTATTTTTCGAGAAGGTGAAGGATGGGCTAGGACCTTCCACTGGACAAAAACTAGAAGAAAACATACCAAGAAATAAATAAAAGAGACGCACTGTCCACGGCCACATTCTCTCAGGTTCACGAGGCAAAATCGAAAAATACGGAAAAACTCGCTTATAAGCCCTTCTTGACCGTTTACATGACAAAATAAGCCCTGGGGGTTGGATAAGCTCGGGGGTCAAGGGTAGGGCTAGTTCAGCTCGGGGCGAGCTGAATAAGCCCGCCTGACCATGTAAACGCGCGCTCTAAAATGACTGGGTGACAGATCAAGGCGGGCTTATCGTAAGCCTAGGGTTGAATAAGCCCGGGCTTATTTTTCTCATGTAAACGGCCCCTAAATCCGGATGCTTATCCTAATACAGGTGGAATCCTGATAATTCGAATATGGCTTAATTCGAACATACCCCTTAATTAGAAGTTTTTCCAGGACCGATTTCTATCAATACGAGTCCCGCATAAAAAATTCTGATAATTCGAACCTCGAACTGGATATGTCCGGTTAATTCGAAGTCCCACAGATTCCACTTACCGTACTTCCGCACATATAAGCGCATGTGCTTATGTCCGAATATAAGCGCACCCCTCAATTATAAGCGCATGTGCTTATATGTGAACACTATTGGTGAAAAGGCGGGAGCGAAATATACCACTAAGTGGTGTGATGACACCATTGCTTAGGACACAGACAAACCTGTATTGCGCATATAAGCGCATGGGCTTCTACCCGAACATGTTTACACAGCCAAAGATCTTTTTTGCAGCAAATTTTCGCTTATAAGCGCATGCGCTTATATGTGGGGAAGTACGGTACATAGAAAATGTGTGGGATTTGTGCTGATATTTCGAAGTTAGCAAAGTGTAATTCGAAGTTCACTGTACATTGTACTGGTCAGTTCAGTTTGCATGAGCAGGCTGTGCCGGTCAGTTCAGTATCCGCGAAATATGTGTCTAAGGTCCATAGCGCAACTCTGCGTGACCATGAGAGCATTTTGACATACATATTGTGTTGTGGGTTCATGTTTGGATAATTAGAATGTCCTGATAAGGCCACCTAGAATTAATTCGTTGTTTCGGGTCACATCACTCATCCGTACCAGGGTCGGTCGGTCGGGTTTATTTTTTATTTTATTATATTTTTTTATTTTGGTTACTGCCATGCGCGCCATATGGCCATGTGCATACATAATAACAAGAGTAGATAAACAAGAGTGTGCAACTCGCGGATGGGTAGGCCCACGGCGGAATTTTTTGTTGACGTAATCTTTTCGACGACGCACGCGCTGCGAGTCTTTCGGAAAGTTTTCCCTCGTGCTCTTGGTCGGGCTTTACACTATATGGTCGGTGCCCAGCACGTGCTCTCACACTGCTCTGCGGCGAAGTGCGCGTTTCTCTGAAAAAAGGTGACGTCAACAAAAAATTCCGCCGTGGGCGGGGGTATCTGCAGATTGTGCAGGAGAGATCCGGAGTTGCACACTCTTGTTTATCTACTCTTATCGATTAGCCTTTGTCCATCAAGCCAGTCGATCAAATCTAGACGATCCAGCGCCTTCAGATCTAGGTCCCCAGCTAGCTCCAGGACCAGATCTTGACCTCGCTAGCAAACGAGTCTGACGAGCAGCTCCCACCAAAACTTCTAGAATTCTGTCAATGAGCGACACGGTGGCGGAGCTGATGTTGTTTCAGGACCGATCGCGGATCGGAGAATATACAACGTCGTCACCAAGCGCTGCAGCCTGTCATTTGGCTGCTTCTGACTCTGAGATCGACTAGTCATCATGGTCATGTACGTACATTTGCATGCACAATCAAAAAAAAAACATTTTGCGGTCGGGTGACCCGAAACAACGAATTAATTCTG
This sequence comes from Sycon ciliatum, assembly GCF_964019385.1. NCBI lineage: Eukaryota > Metazoa > Porifera > Calcarea > Leucosolenida > Sycettidae > Sycon > Sycon ciliatum. The sequence goes on along the minus strand of NC_088643.1, from coordinate 55,917,743 downwards.
GGTGGCCTAATTAGAAGTTTTTCCTGGCATTTTGAGGTTCGAATTATCAGGATTCCACCTGTAGTAATTGAAAAAGAAAGCCCCTTGTTCTTACCATGGCTCCAGGGATGGATAGGATTATGATGTCAGATGCAAGTGCACAGTACATGTATGTATTCTAATGGAAATTGGCGTACATGTATAAGCACTGTTTCCGAATATAGTGCGTCCTCCGCCTTGTAACAACCAACCCCCCCCCCCCCCCCCCCCGTGGTTGGCTATCACCCCTCTCTCGCACTTTGCGTGCCAATTGGTCATGAACCACGAGTTGAGTGAAATAAATAAATAAAAACAATGTGTCTATTTGTTAGTGTTGAAAGGATCTCATTGGGTACTCGTTAGCTTGCTCGCCAGAAACTCGGCTCGTTTTTGCGGCGAGCTTTTTTGCACTAACGAGCATCGTATACGTTACAGCATGCACATTACAGAACAGTCAGTGCATCTAGTGAATCACTGTTCGAGCGAAAGCCATGCTTAGTCGTTTTGGAAGTTTTTTCCCGCAATGCAGCGAAGAACAGGGCTACTTTCAATCTTTGAAAACGGTCTTTTCTTACAATGGCGGCTGAACGAAGGTGCAGAAAAGACATCTCGACACCAAATACCTGTCCGAAGTGAAGCCAGTCAAAAGCAGCAGCAACCCCAGTGCTGGCGGTGAAATTCAAAACAGCTGAATTTAAAAAATCACCTTTGCCACATCAGTGAAACTCGTTAACTCACTCGTTTGTTATAGATACGCTCGCTTCAACACTACTATTTGTAAAGCAGATTTGCAGTAAACACTTGGTTTAAGAAAAGTTCTTTTGAATTTCTATGTCATGTTTCTTGTTTCCCACTTCTGTCTTGTTCTCGACTGATTTTGCAGCAAAGTACCTTGACAAGGTTATGAATGCTGGCTCTGTGTTTATTGGCCCATACTCGGCAGAAAGGTAAAGGCATCAATCTGACATCTGTGATACATGTGCAATGTGCGCTGATTTGTAGATGTCAGCATCCCTCTCTCTTGTTTTTGATATTATTATCAATGAAAATTGCAAAATCACTCAACTCACATTTAATATGTCTAGTTGGAAAGAAGTACTGTTTACTAGTGTTTAGTGTTTATCAAGAGTACATGAAAACCAGAGTGCGCAGCTGGGATGGGTTGCTGTCACGGTGGAGTACCGTGAATACATCATTGTAGTGATGTAGTGCGTACCAGCAGGATTCAAGCAGGTCTCTTTCTGAACAACTGCAGCTCAGTTGTACGCACTACGCCATTTCCCGCCTCAGATCTGCGCCAAATATGATGTAGTCACGGAATTCCGCCGTGACAGACACCCAAAGTAGAAAAAGCCCCAAGCTGCACGCTCTGGTTTTCATCTACTCTTGGTGTTATCTGTATTCACTGAGTGCCCATGTCAACCAACTGCTGCTGCTGTGCTCTCATGCTGTGTGTTGTCTGTGTTCACTGTGACAACAGCTGTGGAGATTACGCATCCGGCACGAACCACACGCTACCGACGTACAGCTATGCCAAGATGTACAGCGGCGTGAGCACGTCCACCTTCCAGAAGTACATCACGTCGCAGGAGCTGGACGCCGAGGGACTGCTCAACATCGGACCGGCCGTCGCCACCCTGGCCGCCGTGGAGGGGCTGGACGCTCACCGGCAAGCAGTGGTGCGCCGCATGGCACACATCAAACAACACCAGCAGTCGTAACCATATGGTGACGGCACACCCCCTTTTTTCCTCTCTCTCTATTTAGTTTCCTTACTCTCTGATCTATTAGCACTGAGTACTATCAACAGTTGTGTATACCTCACACTCAGTATTTCTAGTATTTATTTTACCATGTCACATATCCGCGCCTGGCGACACCGAGGTCAGACTTCATATAACCCCAATGCTGATGACTGCACATTCGTATTCTCTTGCTTCCTGCTACATATTAACAGTGAAACCATTGTTATTTTTGCCATCTACACACACATGACATCTTCTAGAACTGCACTGCAGCTTGTGAAAATAATAAGCAACCTGAATCTTCTTTAAAAAAAACCCACAGCACATTTTTCATGAATAACACAAAATCAATATAATTATTGAATTGTAATCAAGGACATCTTATCGATGAACAACTTTTTGCACTCGTGATCGTCGCCTGCCCTGGTCGGCCATCGGCTCTTCGCCGCCTTCCGGACCGTGAATCCATGGCCAGAGGAACTGAATCCACAAGTGGTAGAACATAAACGCTGGGATCTGTGACAGGAGAAAAAAACAGCGTGCACGGACACGCATACTTTTGAACTACATGCGTACACAGTGTGTCCGTAATCCCAAACGTCAATGGCAAGGGGAACCAAAATTAGGGAGTCTTATGAACCCGGGAGAGAACATGGTGTAAAGGCCCAGAGGATTTGTGCCCCCCTCTTTGAGTGGTCCGTACACCCCACAGGATGGGTACCTACCCCCCCCCCCCCCCCCCCCCCCCCTTTGAGTGCTCAGTACACCCCACAGGATGGGTACCTACCACTAACAAAAAGCACTACATGTAAGAGAAACAGTCATGGGCATCCGACTCCCAGATGGTTTTCTTGTGGCCTGTCGGCTTGGCGGTGAGTAAGTCAAGTTAAGATTCCAGTGGCAGGAAAGTCACAAGCTCCAATGCTGAGCAGCAAACTTCCTTGGTGCTAACCATATCATAAATACTTACCACAAACCAGAGCAGAAGGAAGTAACCTGACACGCTACCAAGAACGATGACAGCACCAGAGAAGATGACCACATCCTTGATGTATCTGCATAACAGCAGAGACAGCATACGATCGGCATGATGTTTTCATTGTTCGTTCTCACTATACCTCTTTTGTTCCTTTTCGCACCATTAGCACTGCCACCTGTACCAACTAGAATATAAACCTCAACACTTGCTGCACCATGCACACCAGGCGCTCTCTTTCTCTGTTTCATGTGCAGCCAATCCCCCCCACACACACACCCAGCACAAACACACGGTGTGCAAGGACACACACACACACACACACACACACACACACACACACACACACACACACACACACACACACACACACACACACACACACACACACACACACACAGAGTGAAAACGAGTAGTAGACTTACTCTGTCATTCCTTCAGTCATGCCCAGGTCTAGACCAGCATCCACCAGCTGCCCATTTGCGGAGAAAGATGCCTTAGCGCTTGTGTACATCATGAGAAAACCTGCTGTGGCAGAAGCAGCTGACAGCAGCCAGCCAATCTACAACAAGAGTAGCCAAACATGACAAGATTCCAGAACAACAGAACAACTACAAACTTACAAACTACTCAAGCCAGCAACTAAGAGTAAGAGCAATGCGTTGCCTACAAGATTCCAGAACAACTACAAACTTACAAACTACTCAAGCCAGCAACTAAGAGTAAGAGCAATGTGTTGCCTACAAGATTCCAGAACAACTACAAACTTACAAACTACTCAAGCCAGCAACTAAGAGTAAGAGCAATGCGTTGCCTACAAGATTCCAGAACAACTACAAACTTACAAACTACTCAAGCCAGCAACTAAGAGTAAGAGCAATGCGTTGCCTACAAATTACTACAGTCCATTTAAAAAACATTGACAATCAGGTTTGGGTCTTAAAAAGTATGAAGATAAGGGAAAATCGGAAAACAAAGTACATAGAAGGGCTAGTCAGGGCATGGCAAATTGTCCTGTGAAGGTTTCGGAACAATTGGACCAGCCGTTAAGGAGTTAAGGATTTCGGCCAGGTTTCTGGCCTTTTCCCCTGGTTTTGACTTTGTAATCTCAAACAACAGCAACGTAGACAGAACACTAGCTTATCATCCCACCAACAAGGCGCCATGAGTCTCCTCCGTGATGTGATGTGTGAGATTTCACCATAGTGCCATTCAGTGCCATTGGCACTTTATGCTAGAACTAGGAGCTGCATTTACTCACCCATCTCAGCCACGAGAAGCTTGAACTGTAAAATAGAAAGTAAACTAGAAAATAGATAACCTGCACCGATAAAGAGCAACACGCGCACACGCACGCATGCGCGTGCACACACACACACAGAAATCAAAGAATTGAACTACACAGCTGTTAGCCCTTTCAGAGCCGCAGTAAGTGCAGATGATACGATACAAGCGGCCGGTGGCGGTACAGCAGATTCACATGTGCATCCTTGCTAGTACAGAACACTCCCTAACAGTGTTGCTTTCAGGAGACATCTTTATGGGAACACTAGACTACAACTCTTCAAGAGTATCTGTAATGACGTAAAAGGGTAACCCAGTCCACGGGTCTGTCAAAGCTTCCTCTGCACAACTAGTATATCAGGGGCGGATCCAGGAGGGGTTCCAGGGGTGCCGCAGAACCCCCTAAAATTCGTAAATGTACTACTGGCAACCATAATGCTTGTCCATGGACATGTATCAGCTATTCAGTTTTGGCTATACTGGAACCCCCCCCCCCCCCTGTAGAGATCGCTGGATCCGCCGCTGTATACCATAGAGACATACAGCCACTGTAGCCATACAGTCATGCACATGTCGCCTTTGGTTACCTACTTTTGTTCGCATCTACACGCAAATGGCTAGTGTCCAGTGGAATGCAACTGCAGCAGCTGAAGTGCTTAGCATAATGAGCAGCTATGAAGGTATGGCAAACTAGCATTTCTACTTGCCACTTCTCTTTAGATACACTTGATGCGTTCGCAAAATACGGCCGGCCAGTAGCGTGCATGTACTGCAAACTACTACACTAGCTATACAATCATCATGCGCTAAGAAAGAGAAAAAGTTCCCTAAGCAGTATGCATGGCACATGGCACATGTAGTCTTGTACTTGCATTTGGCACTACGGTGAAGGCTGCGTAGAACTTGAGAGTCTCCTGGTTGCCCTTGTAGATCTCCTTCTGGCCCTTGGCCTTTTGCTTGGGCTGTGCGCAAACGGAAAATCGGTGACAAGTGTACCAAATATCACAATGCAAACTCATGATGCGTACATAGTAACAGGTGAACTGTACAGACCCATCCAGCCATAGACAGGAGAATGGTATCCTTTCATGACAGGGTGTGTTTCCAGAAGAAAGTAGATGAACGAATAAGACTTCTTTATCAACTTGGATGCTTCTTTATCAGTCATGCTTTTATGTGCAAGACTCTACAGTAGCCGGCGGTTAACTCCATGCAGGGTTGGACTACCGCAGTACATGTACTTACGCAGGCATACAGTGGACATTGGGTATCACTTGACCTTACCGAACATGGCATTGCCTGGTCGCTCGAGCTCCATGACTTGCGAATGGTAGCCCTCGCTTCGTTTCGAGAGGGGCTTTGTGTTATTTCAAACAGTCGTTGCACGGGGGGGGGGGTATTATCCGAGAGGAGTACATTACGTGATTCAGAGCTACGGGCTTTTCAAAGTTATGGGCAGTACCCGGTACCGGACCGCTCGGAAAAGAGAGACGTGTATGGAGAAACAACTGGATTGTTAGACTCCTTTAGCATCACTGGATTGGTAGACTCCTTTAGCATCACTGGACAGTAGTGATTATCACTCTACAGTAGAATGCCGACTATCCAAACGTCAACTATCTGAACTATCGATAGTCCTAAATGCCTGTTTGAACTGAATTGAAGGGAGAAAAATGATTTTTTGCTATTTTTTACCAGCCGCAGCACAACTGAAAATGGTGGACAGGATGTGTGGCAGCAAGTTGTTGTCAACATATGTATCCCCGTGGCCGTGGGTAATTACGAGGAGCTGGAGTACATGTATCCTGTGGTAATGTCCATAATAATCAGGAATGATGTGTTGTAAGGGAATGTGCATGTTTTTGATGGGTATTCGCCTGCTCCCGTATCCAAACATACTCCCATCCAAGCCCCCCCCCCCCCCCCCCAGGCCCTGGAGACGGCTCGGTGGGTAATGGTGAATTATGTTGTTGGAAAAAAATAGAATTAGGTGTGCGGTTTCTTACCAGAAAATACAGCAACGGGGTGTTCTAGTACAAATGCTACTGTGACCTATCCTGCACTCAGACTAACTTTGTATTTGTAATACGGTAGTTGTAGTTACATCGATGAACACTGACCTAGTATTATAACAAAGGCTTTCAATAAAACAATTCCTTACCGCCATGTCTAAAGTTATTTAGATCCAGCAATGAAAACCATTCAAATACGAACTAATCCAAAACTCAGGAGTCGCGCGTCACTACTGGTAATACAGAATGCATGCAATTACAATGTACTCGGTCGAGTATTTCGTCCAGCTAGCACAACAGTCAACAGCCAACTGCTCTTTCAAAATAATGTCTTCATCGTCTCGCGTCTGCATGTCCTGGTCTACCATGCATAGTCGTGTATGATTAGTTGCTGCTGGATCATAGACAGTCGGCCGACATCCTGTACGCGGTACGGATGACAGTAAATCAACAGGGCCAAACAGGTCGGGTCGGGTAGACGCACAACTGTCATGTGCTTTCTATTTCTTCTGTTTGGGCCATCATGCATCCGGACGATTATGAAAGGGTGTGCAACCTGATCGCAGCTTTGCTCATAATGAGAGTAGTACAAATACGGCGAGAGAGGCGTAGAATTGCTCGTCTCCGGCTGGTCCAGCGCAGGTTATTCTCGGAAGGTAAGCTGCATAATAATTTAAAATCACATCAGCTGCCAATCACACACAGTCGCTCTGAGCCTGCATAGATTGATCAATGATGTCATTTGCTTTCCCTGTTTTGTTGACGGCTTTCTCTTATACATGTAGTTAATATAATGCTTTCAAAGCCTCAAACAAAGAGTAGATATACCGTATTTTCCGGAGTATATAAGCCGCACTCGTCTGGAGTATAAGCGCCGCACCCAGTTTTTTGGCACGAGATATAGCCATCAACCCCATCTACCCCATTTACCACCGTCAATTTGACCATCGTAGTATAAGCCGCACTGACTTTTTTGGGTGAATTACTGGTGTCTTATATCTGGTCAACGCTAGGCCAATTTTTCGGCTGATGCTCCGACACCAACATGACATCGGCCGACTGGGTCGGACCTACACCCCCCCCCCCCCCCCCCCACACACACACATGCACGCACGCACACACACACACTTGTTGGGAACGTGTGCGACAACACCGTACGCACCAGGCGATTTTCGCGCTGATCTTGAGAATTTTTCGTACGATGCCACAATCGGCCGAAACATTGGCCTAGTGTGGATCATGGACCAGGCATAAAGTGCGGCTTATTCCGGAAAATACGGTATGCCGCACGGACCAAGAAAGTGGGACTGAGATGGGGTTGGTAACGTCGAAGTCCCAATCATTATTTGAGGGCTTTGCCATCGGGGTGCACATCATGTTCATGCAGTATAACCGTATTGTAATAGCAGACTCGGACTCGGGAGTTGCACGCCTTGATGCTTTATATATACCGGTATGATTACGGAACAAAACAAACATTGGACTTGATAGGACGCTCACCAGGTACCAACCGAAGCATACTATCACACTGCAAGACTGTGCTAGTTATCAATATGATTTCACCCAGTGCCAACCGCAACATGCCATCACAATTGTCTGGAATACTGTGCTCGTTATCAATATGATTGTATTATGCAAGTAACACCATGCTGTACCTTACTGGTATGTCTGCAACTTTGTTTCTAAATCCAGAAAGGAGAAGTGCACGGGAAAGACTTCGAGAATGATGCAGAAGACTTTGATTGGGATTCGGACTGAATGATCAGTTTTGTTCCCGGGCAGGTACTATCTTCCAGCCGGTACCATCTGGATTCCACACCAATGATCTTGTCTCGTGTTCCCAGAATGGAAGTCCCGTAAGCCCCCATATGAGTACATGTATAATGCTTGTGAGCTCGCCGCGTCTGTAGTGCTTAGTAATCATGACAACTCTACTACAGTGGGCGTATACATGGTACATGGTACATGGTGTGTATGTGTGCGGATGTGCGGACATGGATCGGATACATGTGCGTGTGAAGCACACAGGGACAGCACTGGGCTGTGAAGAATTTCCACAGGCTTTCACAGGGCTTTAATATGCGAGAACAAATCACCCCCCCCCCCCCCACCCATTGTTTTGCTGTGTGGGTTAGCTGCACTTCTAAAAAACATCTCGCTAATGGATTGCTTTGGAACACATGTCCAGCTCCAATGATTTGTGCAAGCCATTTTTCCGTGCCTGAAACATGCATTTCATTTGTGGAAACCAGTGAAAGCCAGTGTGGCGTGAGTTGGGCTGCTTTCAGAATTTCCCACCTTTTTGTGCTTAATTTGGTGCCACGTTTGGTTCGACATGATGTACAAACAACAAAGTGTTGTGTCCCATATAGGCCGCGCCATGCCTTCCAAGACTCAGGTCCTCGGTATGGTACACATTGAATATCCCTGATATCTATCGCCCGGAAAAATACGAATCGCATGCATCCAAAGCATTCAAAAAAACCTTTCATACCTCTATATATTTGCTATATTTGTGGCCAAAACAGTGCTGTATGGAGGACATTTTATTTGTCACTATCTACAACTGGGTGTCATGTTGCTGGTGTGATGAGGTCGGCCAGAGAGCACATGTGGTGGAGGCCAGAGAGCACATGTGGTGGAAGTGGAATTGCTCTATATTTTGCTCTCAAGGTGAACTGAAACTCGGCACGCTTCTGTACTGTCATCGTTAATAATTTAACACGCCAAGTTTTAGTTTATGCAGAAAATATGGTAAGTAGGCTTAGCCCGGGCTGATAGGTGCATGTCAACTTTGTTCTCATTCCCATCGAAGCAAGAGTGAGCGGGTCGAGTCGACTTGAAAATCTTTTTTTTCTCTTCATGTCAGCGAAACCCCAGAATAGTGTTCCAGCAAGAAAGGGAACACTATTTTTCTTCCGTGTTCTTTCCAAGAGGCAGATAGGCATAGTCAGATTGTCTAAGATTTTGTCTAAGATTATGACGAGAAACAGAAGGTACCATGTTCAAGTCCTGCTTGGAAGCGGAAGGATCTTTCCGACCGTACTGCGACCCACAGTCAATTGGGAACCTGTGGGCTGTGGTCTGGCATGAGGGAAACATGGATGCAGCGAATGGGATTTTAGGTCTTTGACCATTCTGGTGGTGGGTCTGGTCTACTCACCTCCCACTGCTTTAGGAGCTGCATCTGCGCCTTGATCCTTTATCGTGGTGGCGTTCCTACGGATGCGGACAGCTCAGTCTGACTAGGTCTCAAGCGAACTAGGAAATTTATTTATTTAAAATTTTTATTTCCAGCAGTATGCCATAGCGGAATAGCAAAAATATTTAAATATGGGGTTTGGCAAATAATAGCATTATATGGGCCGTAAAGCAAAGAGTGTTTTTGAATTTTTTAACCACTTTTTTTGTCACAGTGCAGTAGCATATTTCTTGATTAGTAGCTACCACGTTGACCTGTGATAAAGAATGTTGAGCCACTCTTTCTCAAGTCCTTGGTGGCCCACCTTCGTGGCGCAGTGAGGATGTCACCACTGAGAGATTCTGCGGAAGCTGAATATTCGAGACCTGCTTAGTTGCATCCACAAACTGCCGTGAGGTGTACGCCGAGTCGAATCTGATATTGCAGAAGAACAGTGATAACAGATTAGATGTGGCTGGTTTAGTCACGTTTTTAAATTGACAATGCAGGCCATCAGACTTCAATACAAATGTTGTAATGGCATTGTGCACTGGACTTGGCTCAGCACAGAGTTATGAACTGGATTTTGCTACCACCCAAGTCTGTAACCCTCACCTCCAGTATGCTGTCAGATACGGTTCCTGATCGGCAATGATTTCAACATTGTATTTTTCATTCACGGCGATCGTGGACCTCCACACTTGCAACTGTGCACAAAAGGAATCAGAGAAGCTAACGAAGGTGGCAATAGTGACCACCGCTGTCTGGTTTGTCACAGCCCACCCATATGCAAGATCACGAGTATGCTCCAGTAAGTCTATTTATAGTTTGATGTAGTGCCCAATCGTGATGAATGAAATTTTCCCGTTAGGCAAGCCTCCTGATCAATACAGTGTAGTTTGGTTCCTGGTATAAAGCATTACAGCTACAAACAAAGAGCACACTAATGCCTGTTACGAACCTCATCCAGTATGCAGTTGCTTAGAGTTTGGTTGTTGAGATCTGATCCGCCGAGGATGAAAGGAAAGTCATGAGTGTACGGCCCGCTGCCTGCCGCTGAGCCGTTCACCACACCGTTCACCCACAAGCTCTGCACGGCGTGTAGTCAAGCAGTCAGGCAATGCAGATTGCAGTCAGCAAAACAGAGACAATGCGCAGCATCCAGACTAGGCAGTACAGCGGGCTTTTTATTTTATTTTTTAACAACGTTGCCATTGCGGCCTCGGTCTGATACTAGTCGTAAGAAAGTAGTCTTATCTGTTAGCGCCCTTGCCTGCTTCACCCCCCCCCCCCCTCCCCGCCCATTCAACATGGTATGCTTTGCCCGAATTCCAGCACCAAAAACCTGTCCCCAATCCCTACCAGTACACACTGAAATGGTACTTGTAATCCATGATTTCTCACAGTGGACTGCTTAGAAATACGAATACAACTCGTACAAACGCAAATACAGTAAAACCTGTCAAGGCGACCACTCGGATAAGGCGACCACCTGTCCTAGAAGACCACTGAAACCAGGACCAAGGCCAAGGGATGCTATTTCCAGTCAAATGACCCTGGATAAGAAGACCACCTGGTAACAGAGACCATGTTTTCAAGGTCCCCTGAACGGTCGTCTTACACAGGTTTCACTGTAGATTACTCCGAAGGACAAGACAGTAACGTTTTTCATGGCTCTATCTTGGCTGGGTGCAGCCCTGGTGCAGGCCTGGTGCAGCCCTGGGTGCAGCCCTGGTGCAGCCCTGGTGCAGCCCTGGGTGCAGCCCTGGTGCAGCCCTGGTGCAGCCCTGGGTGCAGCCCTGGTGCAGCCCTGGTGCAGCCCTGGTGCAGCCCTGGTGCAGCCCGGGTGCAGCCCGGGTGCAGCCCGGGTGCAGCCCTGGGTGCAGCCCTGGTGCAGTACCTGTGAAGATGCATGTACATGTACATACCTGAGTTCGAGTAGCCATGTCGTACTGATAGGCAATGTGTGTCCAGCGATTGAATTCTATACGACCCATGCTGCTGATTGAGGCATCCTGGAAACTGGCAACAACCTGAGCATTGTTCAGCTGGATTGACAAGCCTGCAATGCATGTTGCATGGTCGGGACAGGCATAAGAACAGCATCGTGTAAAGGTAGAGTTACTAGTAGACCATGGCCAGTTCTGATTGCAAGGGGCAGGATGTGTCGGAGACCTCCTGTTCGACAGAGGTCGACATGTCGAGGGTGGTGCTCATTTCCTCATCATGTGGGTCTGTCAACACCCAGTGTGGAGGCCTAGCAGTACTGGCAAAGTGTGATGGAATTATGGTTGAGAAATCATCTAGAATGATGTGGTCTAGCCACACGAATAGGTGGATGCACGCAGGTATCTAGAAGAAGGGGTCTGCACCAACACATCATGCGGCATACTATTAGTACATTGCCGTCCAGTGCCAATGCAGTGCGTGTGATGCTTGTCATCACTCACCTGTCGTGTTACTGCTGCCAATGATAGGCTTGCTGGTATGTGCAGTACAGTGATCTGTGATGCCACACGCAGCCGAGAACTCTATATCGTCCAGAGCTATATCACTGCGAATGAGTGCACCTCTCCACACCACTAGGCGTAGCTGAATTGCTCCCTTATACGACTGCAGGCAGACAAACAGAGACAAAGACAGACAGACAAACATACATACAGACAGACAGACATACAGACAGACAGACAGGGAGAAAAAGAAAATGTTCACAGGCAAGCGACAGGTAAGATTGCTGTAGTTCACTAGATGTGAAGCCGAGGCCAGAAAGAATCTTCTTGAATGATACGATCATTTGTAGTTGATTCAAAGAAGTTCAAAGCCGTGTTCTTCAAAGACGGACAATGCAGCATCGATGACATTGAAATCCCTGCGTTATGCTACTCACCGACAAGTCCACTGTGGCTTTGTGCCAGGAGTTGCCCTGGTCTCCCCACATTGACCATACCAGCTGCCAACCAGCTGTATCCTGGTTCTCCAGGTCCAGCACCTCCACTTCTAGCCAGCCCATACCATCCAGTGGCTGACCTTGGTACGTGGCCGACAGCGCATACATATGGTAGTAGAAGCTAAGCGAGCATAGCGTTGCCGTCAGAAAGCAATCACTCTCCAGGATGGCCTGCACACAAAGCATGAACATGTGAGACGAGTGTATAAGCCCATTACGCAATGACATAATAATTTGTACTGCGAATACCCCACACAGCCACCTGGGTATGGTCGTCTGGGTGTTGAACAGTGCACCCCTGATCCTAGCGTACTCACATGTATTACTCATACAATCCATATTTGGCAATGCGCAATGGGCTTATTCTACATCAGTGAGTCAAGGAAAAGGACATTGGATAGTAAAATACACTAAACAGAAGTTGTAGTATGATCCACTTGCAGCTGCTGTTATTTGAGTTTACAGGAATATTGCATCGTTCTGTCTCCATGCCAGCTTTGCTGTTCAGAGGAGTCATCCCCGATGAGCCATGACGAGGCTACAACTATTTGGGTGGCAATTGGCCTCTTGCAGAAGGTGGCTACTCCCAATGTTTGGTCTCACACTAATTTCCTGCCAAGCATCTTGCAAGTAGTTCATACAATGCGTCTCTACCGCACTATGATACAGCTTGTATGTGTCATACAATGAGTCTCTACTGCACTATGATACAGCTTGTATGTGAGATTGCTGCCAGTCATCTATGAGTGTAGTGTGACAGCGCTTACTCACCCTGGCACCGTAGCGATTGACCGCCAGCGCGGTGGATGCCTCCAGATACAGGTAATTGCCGTTGACGTCACCGGGCGTATGGTCATCCGAGGGGCCGGTGGAGCTTGTTGGTGTAGTTCCGCTGTGGACCAGCAGGTCATAGTCGTCCAGTGCGCTGGACACCTGATGAAAGATGCCGAAATCCACCGACGCGTCGCCCGACACACCAAAGTCGAGCTGCCTGTTGAAATTGCACTGCGGGTTGCTGGACGATGGGAGAATCAATGGCATGTACACATACTGGGTAGTGCAACCAGCTAGCTTCGTACGCTGCGCTTCGTTTCTGTTTTTGTTTTCTTTCTCAAATAATCTGTAAAATAGTGCAATACTCCTTACAAGCAATGCAGAAAATAATCTACACATACTTCTCATGTACAAGTACTGTGGAGTACACATGATGTCAGTGATAATCAGTGTTCTTCAAGGAATAACTACACGTGCTAGTGTTACACAATGGTACACTGAATTAATGTACCTACACACAGAGTACAATGCAGGCTCACACATTTGCTGTGACTTCGAGGTTCTTGCAATACGTGGTCTTTGGGCAACTTGACCATAGTGATCACGTGGGCACAATATGCATGTACAGGTGTGTAGGTGGTATTCAGGCAAGATTTCCAGCTCGCTCCAGCAGCTCAGGCCTGTGACTGTTCATTGTGTTCCCACAAGGCCTTACCTGCAGCCTCTCATGTATGCCCAGAAGTTCACCGTGAAGCTGGAGTCCAGTATGGAGAGTTGCTTAGACCCAGTCAATGCAATGCCCGCAGTATTGCCGGAGAACGATAGGGCGTAGTCTGTGTTCTGTCAACACTCACATCCATACAAACATCCACAGCAACACAGCACTCTTGGCATGGGGATGACCAGTATTGCTTTAGCAGCTACTGCAACTCCATTGAGATTTCATTATGCTTCGACGGGTTCACGACATCGATGCACTGCTTCTCAGTACAAGCACATGTATCTTATTTCTTCAATCTTCTCCCGTCGATTTGCTCTTATCTTCAGTCTGTTGCAGAAAGCTTCCAGTGGTTACTTGAAGACAAGTGTAACATAGCTTTGAATAGCGCTTACCCGCAGGCATGTGTACCGCAGCTTGGAATAGGTGATATTGGCCTGAGAGTAGACGGCCACGCCTAGGCGTCCTCCCCGCATCGTGGTGTCGTGGATTCCCAGGGAATCTGCAATCTTAGTCGAGCCCTGCAGGTGAAGGAAGACATGCACAGCCATCCACATGGACACGGCCTCACAGCTTGGCGACGGTAAGAGAGTTTATTATTCCCGGCAGGAAGACTAGACCGGTTACACATCCTCTCCGTTACCAGCTACTGCTTAGCAATAACTGTTGCACATGTTTTTGCTACAGTATCAGTCTAACTGGGCTGAGCAACTTTCCCGGACGGTCATAAAAGGAGCAGATATCACATCAGGTACGAGTCAGATAACTGTCACTTTTTGGTCCTTTAAAAGGTAGTATTTCTGTACCTGATACCACTGCATTCGAATGTAGCCGTTCTGCGGGTTGTGGATGAGCGTCCAGCGGTACGGCGTTTCAAACTGCCAGGACACGCTGTTCTCGTGGTAGATGAGGTGACTCTGATTGGCCATGCTGCCCGAGTACCATAGCGACTGTGCCAGGTCAGTGCTTGGACCGGTCGATGAGTTCAGGGCCTGCATTGCAACACAAGCCACACCGCAGACAATAGACAGCGATATCACAGTGTGCGCTAGGATTATGGCCTACATTCAACGGCCAATTGTCTATCAAAAAAGAAAATAAAGAAGCACAGCACATGCTTGTCATTCTACATCCTCAAAAGAACACCAACAAATACATCAAATTTGAGAGCCAGGTACAGTTGTTGCTTGCCACTATCACACACTACTATCCAATATACATTCACAGTGATGAATACAGCCTTACCCGCAGTTGTATTCCGACTCTCGCCACCGGCCGGGGGTGAGGCGTGTCCACAAACGAGTACTGACGCTGGCGTTTCCAAATACACACGTAGAACTGCCTGTGGAGATAAGATCCGTAGAAGCAGAAGCGAGCTTGGGCAAGATCGTCCTGGAAAAGTCTTGCTTGCTCATATTATTTATATATTTTAAATTATCGTACATCAGAACCCCATACCATCTCTACTGTCACACACAGATCTACGATGTACACGTGTGTCACACACAGATCTACGATGTACACGTGTGTCACACACAGATCTACGATGTACACGTGTGTCACACACAGATCTACAATGTACACGTGTGTCACACACAGATCTACAATGTACACGTGTGTCACACACAGATCTACGATGTACACGTGTGTCTCACACAGATCTACGATGTACATGTGTGTCACGGCTAACAGTAACTTACGTGTTACTCTGGTAGCCGAACACAAAGCCGGCATAGTCATCGTCAACGTTCGCGGCTTGACCGATGTAGAACGTGCCGGAGAAGGACATGTAGTCGAGGGATGTCTCTCCCACAGCAATACCTGGATCACTGCACCACACATAACATGAGAGGTATGGTAAGTTGGTGTGTGTAATTCATGGTGGCCTCTTCGGATACGATACGATCAGTAAGTTGCACAGCAGTGTCGTAGGCAATATACATGTACAGTGTACAAGATCACTGCATGCAAGCTGCTCAATATTCCTCTACTCCTCTCAGTCTCAGCTCTTCAGCCGACTAGCTGCTACCCTTGGTAGCCATTAGGCCACACCAAGTTATCAGTTTCGATGTTTCGCGCCACGAAGCGCGTACCTTTTTAAATGGTCAAGAAGAAGAAAAAGTACCAAGTGATTTTTTTAGCGTGCATGCAAGTGAAGTGCAATGTACTAGTTTAGCAAGAAGTAGCCGCGTGTATGTGGTCCCAGGTAGCCTAATCGGTAGAGCACCACTGTCCAAGACACACAGGGGTGCTGGCTGGGTTCGAATTCCTCTCGTGGATCCCTCTTGTTCTTGACTCTTTTGCGACCTTGGCTTGAACCCATGGCCCATCGACATAGGTAGCCTAATCGGTAGGGCACTGTCCCGGAAAGACAGGGGTGCTGGGTTCGATCCTGCTCGACTAGATGTTCGTAACTCAATCCAGTCCAGGCAGCTTCACCGTGAGCATCCTGATTCTCAGTATGCTGCTGCTTCCTGATCTCCGAGAGTTTGCTATACTGCAGAGTGCACAGGCAATGTGCAACACTCGTGTCAATGGATGACAAACATCTGGTCAAGGTTGGAGAGCCTGGCTTCCCAGTCGCTGCTGTGGACCGTGGCTGATCAGTTGTAGTTGGTGTGGAGGAGTCCTTCCAAGTTGCTGATCACAACTTCACAAAGGCCAAGGTAACACCATCTGTGTCATCATGGTATGTGACATCCCAGAGACCATTGGAGACTCTTTCTAAAGCGGCAAGGCGTATGTTGTCCTGAAGAATACTATGTTCCAGCCGTCCCTACCACTGCGCTACATGGCCGAGTTGAAGAGTGTCCTGGGCAAAGCCGGTGTCAACACGATCGTGAAGCCAATCCTCCTGCTCTATACAGATGGCGGCCCAGACCATCGGATAACATATGTATCCGTCCAAACCACCCTGATGTGTATCTTCAAGACTTAGTCGTTGTATTCGGATTATCTGGTGGCTATGAGAACTGCTCCAATGCAATCATTGCGCAACATAGTGGAGCGGGTGATGTCCATCCTGAACCTTGGCCTTCAGTCCAGTGGAATCATGCACTCGGAGATGGCTGAGGACATGGAGAAGAGCTGGTGAAGAACGCAAACTTGATTGCGGAGCTTCGACCGATTGCAGGAAAGCACCCTGCGCTGAAGAAGGCTCTCCTCCAGTCAGTGCAGACACCCATGGACCTGATGTCCTCCACACTGTCACACCTCAGTCTGAAGGGTGAGCCGGTGACTGTGCTCCCAGCTGCTTTGCATGATGAGATTGATGAGATGTGGACCAACATGTCTTCTGTTGATGCCAGTGTGCAACGGTCTGAAACGCAGGCATCCATTAAGAATAAGTAGCAGCTGAAAGGAGTTCTATGACCACTGCTGCCAATCCCGCCACTACTTCTTCACCATCAAGAAGTGTGGTGCTGCGGACTGCGATATCTGCGGACCAACTGCTCTGCCCGAAGATGTGTTCTCCTTGCTGGCCTTCTTCCGAGATCCTGCGGTCAGGAAGCCTGGGTCGGACAGCTATCTGCCTCCGTTCTCCGATGTCTGGGGCTAGACGACGACGACGGAGTGTGGTCCAGCAGTGGCTCCACTTGCCAACTGCAGGGAGGCGACCAAGGCCCGTTGTGTATTCAGCAGCCGCAAGCTGAAGCCTGACCAGCTAGCAGCTCTCGAAATGGGCTTGCGGGATATTGACTTTGTTTCTGGAGCACCACTGCTACCCGACGGCGGCCATGACCTCCACAGTGTCATTGTCGTGCAGCCAGGCATCACATGTGCAAGTGATGTGCATACTTCACATGCAAAACGTTTGCTCCGACATGCTATGCGTGTGGTACCGAGCAACCAATGCCGGTACCACAGGCCGATCAGGAGCGCTGCCAGGTTGTCCACACACTATGCATTGAGTGTGATGGCAAAGGTGGCAAGTCATGCACACGTGGAGCCCAGAAAGCCGGAGCTGTTGCTGCTCGAAAGCGCAAGCATGCTGAGGCAAAGGCATGAGTGGCTGCTCCTTGCACGCTCACGAGTGCATCTCTTTCATAGATGTACATGTGCACAGTTCAAATTTAAGGGAAGAACTGATTACATGATTACCACGATAAATATAATTATACTGTTTAGGCTGGAATATTGGACACGCTCCTATCAGCATTTCTTGGTGCTTGATCTACTGTCTGCCTAGTAGTGTCTATTATAGTATCCCTCCACCCACGGAATGGAGTTTTGTTTTTCATCTGTTTTTTTTGCCTTCCACCCGCGTACCTTTTCCAGAAATTTCCAACGCGAAACATAGAATTAACTTGTTGTGGCCTTACACACCAAAAATTCCAACTATTCGAAATGCCCAGTTAAGAATTAGTGACGTTTGTTAACTAACCTGTTGCTAAGCTGCAATATCTGAGCGCCCTGGTCCAGGATGACCCACACCGGGTCAGCCTGGGTCTGCCCAATGGGATCCAGGGCTATGCGCAGGAAACGCCGGAAATCAGTAGCCTGCACGTCTCGGTTGAACGGGCATGCGTCCTGCCATAGATCGAAATCGAAAAACGAATGCAAACAGCAACTCAGAGAAGAAGACAGTATATTGTAGTCATTGTGAATAACTTGGAGCAGTGCCAGTGCACAGTCTACTCAGTTTCCTATCTGCACTGTGTTATCTAGTCTGACAATGCACCTGAATGCAGTAGTTGCCGATGAAATTCGACACCTACTTACAGAGGGACTATGCCGCATGTTCACACACCGGCATGCATGCATGTCAAGTACTGGCACCCTCTCGCAGTCCATTGCAGAATGGCTGAGAATGCTGCTGTTGTAAAAACGAAAACGTATTTAAAAACGAAAAAGGTGTAAAGTGTAAAATCAGTAACTGTTGCTCATTGCAAGTATGATGGCTTTGACCAATGCTACACACCTGTGTGTCAGGCACTCCGTCGCCATCGCTGTCTTGCTCACACTGATCACCAACTCGGTTACCATCTCCATCAACCTGTAATTGCACACACATGCACATACACACACATGGAATTACACACACACACACACACACACACACACACACACACACACACGTATGCACACGATCCCCCCCCCCCCCCCCACACACACGTATGCACACAATCCCCCCCCCCCCCCCCCCCCCACACACACACACATTATGTGCACACATATATTGCGACCCAGAAACAAACCACTGGGTTTCTGATGATAAGAGGGTCTGAGAGCTTTCAGAAGTAAACCGGCACGGTTCTACATTATAATGTATAAGAAAAGGCACACGCTGTATGTGGTCATGCCTTGGCACCCCTACGTACACACCCACATGGTACACTGCTTACAAACAGCACAGATACCAGTTTGATACTTGGATTCATCTAGTCGTGCACCTGAAGCAATCATACCCGATTCGTCGCAAGGAACGCATTTTCACGAGACCTAGGCAAGATTCACCACGGAGCGGTCGCGAAATGCAGGTCTCTCATGTGTCGACAGGTGGCTACCCTGCTTTTCGACAAGCGTCCGATCATTTTTCGGAAAACCAGGTTACTGCAGAGATGACACGTATGGTCGAGCTAGACTAGTAGCCTAAAGTATAACATCTTGCAATGCTGCAATGCTGCAATGCTGCAATGCTGCAATGCTGCGTGATCATTGATCAAACACATTGATTTACACTTGAAGTGTGGGCTTCAGATTGATGCATACGAGTATACCTGTAACTGATCTGGTCTTTCTTTGTCCATTTGCTGGTGTCTGTAGTTTCTGCACAACGGACTTTGAATGCAGCTGGAAAGACTCTGTTCAGAAGCACACGCTGGAAGCCTGTGCATGTGTGTGTGTATGCCGGTTTACTCACTTGGTCAGCATTTGCAACAAGAGGACAGTTGTCGACGTCATTCAAGATGGTGTCGTTGTCAACATCAAGATCGCATGCATCGCCAAGTCCATCATTGTCAGTGTCGAGCTGTGCAGGAAGAAATGCACATCAGCTCAGCAGATACGTACATACACCCAGTAGCACGTCCATCTCCTATATGCCATTGCACTCCTGTAAGTGGTCACACAGCCGTTAACTCCCTGCTTGACGTCATTTTTAGTCATACTGCAGATGTCACTTAGTGACTAAAAGTAGTCAACCTGATTTCTTTGCCCCATACGGTGTCCCGGATTGCCAAAGCAACCAGCTCAACCTTGTTTCACCATAATTGCATAGTGACTGTACATCATGAACACGTGGACGATGAAAAAAAAAAGGTGACATCATGTGACCCATTGGTGCAGGGATTGACTGGACAGAGTAGACACCACCATGACTGCCCTATCTACTAGTCATGTGATAGACGTGAAACAGCTCTGCATATGACTGTCAGCGCTGCATATGGTTGTCTAGTCAGGCATGCATCATACCTGGTCTATGTTGATAGCATAGATGCAGTTGTCGAATGGGTCTGGTCTCCCGTCCCCGTCCGTGTCCTTAGTTCCGGTAGTACATGCGTCACCCAGTCCATTCTGATTGGTGTCAACCTGATCCGGATTAATCAGATGAGGGCAGTTGTCGCATGCATCGCCTACACCATCTGCATCCGTATCCACTTGATCCAAGTTGGGCACGATGATGCAATTGTCCGTGACGTTCATGACCGAGTCATTGTCAGCATCCTCGTCGCATGCGTCTCCCAACGCGTCAGCGTCGCTGTTCGTTTGGTAGAAGTTTGGAGTGTCGACACAGTTGTCGCACGCATTGCCCAAGGCATCGCCATCCGAATCGACCTGATCAACGTTGGCCACACGCTGGCAATTATCGTTGTCGTTGAGTACGCCATCTCCATCACTATCGCTATCACATAGGTCCCCAAGACCATCACCATCACTATCATCTTGGTCACTGTTCGGCAGCGATAGGCAGTTGTCCGCACGGCAGAATCGGCTGGTGGTGTTGCACTCGGGCATGTGTTCATCGGGAATGCCATCGTCGTCGCGATCAGCTGAGCAGTAGAACCCATTGCCGGCATACCCCGGCGTGCACGAACAGCCGAAAGTGGCCGACGCGAACAGCTGACACACTCCCAGTGTTGCGTGGCAGTTGTGTGTTCCTGCCAGGCATGGATCAAACACGCGACACTCTACACTGCTGCTGGACCAGTTGCCAGACACCAGGCACTGCCGCCGTCCGGCCACGTGAAGACGACTACCACGAGGACACGTGATCACACATGTCTGCGTGTACGTGAGACCAGTGCAGACCGGCTGACCCGCCGTGAAGTTATTGCTCGACACAATCAAAGGCTGGGAGAGAGAGAGAGAGAGAGAGAGAGTGAGAAAGAGAAGTGCATACATAAGCACACTACTGGATTTCCACATGTTTTTTCAGGTCACTTGCATGTAGACGCACACTGGAAGGTCTCCGCAAAAACCACCAATGGCTAGGAAACGAGAGGTGCACACGTAAGAAATTGGCCAGAGTTTTGGACCGTGTGTTTAGCAAATGAATACGTTCGAGGGAGTTCCTACTAGAGTGCCCGGTGCCAGTACATGTAACCAGTACTACGTGTATTGGGTAGTGCACTCTTCCAGAGCCGCCAAACCTCACCAGTTCGCCACAGTCGGGGATCCAGCAAACTGCCCTTTCATGGTTCCACGTACCGTTGGAGAGGCAAACCAACTCTTGAGCACCGCGTAGGAAATATAGTTCATTGCAGCTGTACTGGCAAGACTGCAGGATTCAAGCATGTGCAATAGACGAGTACACCGCTCAATCGTTGAGACAACAGAATGAACCCCTTAAAATGTCCCATACCATAATACTGTCCAAAAGAAGGAGCAGAGCAGTTGGTAAAACATAACATTTCAGAAGTGTGCACTGATTATTCACAAATAGAAAGCTGATAAAGTGCAGGGATAAGGCCCCTGATGGTCACACGTCATCTTCACTGCAAGGCCCCATGCCGCAACAACCGGTCAACATTCTGGTTACACTGCATAGTGATTTGTGCCATGGACCACTATGATGCGTGCAATATTCTAGACAAATGACATCAGTCACTGTCATGGTTGTGTTGAAAATCAGGACAACTAAAAAAAAAAGAGTCGAAACTCAACACCTTGCCACGAATGTATCAAGATGTAAGTTTCGCAGTCGAGGTGCCGGAGACACCATAGACGTATGACATCGAAGGGGTCATTAATTTTTACTGGCTCCTTTCCATGCCACGAAGACGCAAGGAAGAGTCTTTACAAGAGTTTTTTATGGTTTCGGGTAGCCAGGAGCGTGGCTAACAGTAAGTTAAGTGCATGTCATGCATCCACACTGAGCCTTTTCTGGGAATGCTGAGACAGGTTATCAATACATGCACATGTATCACGTAGGCTGCACTCTAGCAAGCCCCGCATTCTCAGGTTGTGGGGAACCAGTGATGTACTGTTGTCCAAGAAACGCCGAGGCTCATACATACTGTTTGCTGTTTAGCCTAGCATACCACAAAGTAGCTGCCGTCCGCCGATGTCTCACAGCTCAGCACTCCACCGGTAGGTCGTGGCAGAACTGGGCATGGTAGTACCTCAGTGTTCAGCACCAGCTGGGCTGATAGTTTGAAGTCCATGGGCATGAACTGGACATTGGGATCCGGCGGCGAGTGAAGAGAGCCTATGTCAAAGCAACCTTGATCCGGACAGCACACCTATAGTGGACAAGCGCACCGTGATCATGCGGCGTGCGTGTGGATGCACACACACAAAGGCACACACACGCATGCAAACGCATGCGAACCCGAAACACCACGCACAAGCACGCACACATACAATCACACACCTAGTCAGAGCACTGGGGTACAGTAGAGTAAACCGGTACTATCATGCTCATAGGCGCATGTATGCTGCTAGAGAGAGAGGGGCTTGAGGTCAACAGGGAAGAGATGGTGCACCAACAAAGATTATAATGCCACACACAGTCATGCTTGTAAACATGTTGCCAACGACACAGCTAGTACAGACAATCATCGAGTTTTTGGTTCATGCCATGACTTCTTACCTGCAAGAACACCGAAAGCGCTTTCGCATCCTCTTCCAGTAGAGACAACGAGAAAACGTTTCTTGAAACGGAAGCATTCACCTGGACCTGAATGCCCAACACATGAACACACACGTGCACACACACACACACACACACACACACACACACACACACACACACACACACATACACATACATACACACATGCACGCACACACACACACACACACACACACACACACACACACACACACACACACACACACATACCCGCATACACCTTGAACCTTGAACGTGCCCATTGCCGATAGCAATGATAGCGAAGGGACTATCTGCTAGCTATCTCCAGTACGGAGCGTGGCACTTGAGATCCCCGTGACGACGGCAGACCTATCCACATGCCAGAGTCAGGATCAGGGGAGCGCGGGCGGGAGGACGACTGTGAGCACTCTGCCTCCGGGCGGAGCAATCTTGGGCAACAGTAAACCAGCAGTCAGAAGCCACAAAGGGGGGGGGGGGGCTGATGGAGCGGAGATCATCAACGATGATGTAACGCCACTGCTTGCGTGGACCATGGCGAGGACGCGTTGCAGGGAGCTCCCCAAACAAAACTCGCTCCGGCACACACACGAAACACAGACACACACAACCACCCCGGCATGCAATGCCTGCTGATTAATATCAGTTGACATGACAGTCAATGAACAAGACAGCACACCAACACCAAATTCCAATGCGCTGATACGTCCTTGCTAGGTAAGCGGGGTCAGAATCGCACCACTGTGGGCCTAAATGGTCAGAGTGCAGGCTGCGGCCAGTCCTTTCACGATTTCCATTGTATAGAAGACTGCCAAAAGTTGTAGGCACATGGCAAGTTAGTTGAAGTAGCAACAACCAACGGCACATACATGCAGAGAGAGAGAGAGAGAGAGAGAGAGAGAGAGAGAGAGAGAGAGAGAGAGAGAGAGAGAGAGAGAGAGAGAGAAAGAGAGAGAGAGAGAGAGAGAGGGGGGGGGGGGGGTAACAACACATTGGATTTCTTGTTTGTACACGAATACCTTGACAGCAGAGCTGGCCGCAAGCTGTGGCTGAAACTGGGAAGTGGCATAGCATAGGCGCGGTGCTTGGCTGCTGTACACATCCAGTGCAGGGTAGCTGATACTGCTGTAGACTGTGAGTGGCTTGTACTCTCGCACTATCACCGTGCTGGCGGGGTGAAGACACGTGGTGATTTGCTGGCCCTGGGAACAGCTGCAGTGCGAGAGATCCCGAGACAAGAATCAAGTTAGCAGAATACAAATCTCCAGGTATCCGACTCAACGTTAATGCATGAGTGATGTCTCAATGTCGTAGGTTGTGTTCGTCTCTACATGAAATTGACAGCCCGTCGAGCTGTGGGGTGATGATTATAAGCAACTTCAACCCAGGCTTGTTGACAGGCAGGCTGTACCTATAGTCACCCCAGCTCAGGCTTATCAATGGTCTTCGGGACGGGGGGGGGGGGGGGCTAGAGGCAGGCCAGCCCTGGCTTGAGTTGCACATTATAATCAACCCATAGGCAGCACCACTGCCTTGGTGGATGATGCACAGTGGGAGGTGGAAGGCAGCTCTGGATACTTTCAAATTGACAGTATGCAACTTGGCAGGCGAATGATAGAAAGAAAGAACTGGGAAGACAGAGAGACATATCCTTGCGCATGGTTTGGTGCATTCGCAGCTCCTTATTCAGTTCCGAAGTGGGTATTCCCCTGATTCAAACTCTCACGGTTTCACACTTACGTTGCCTGTGGCAGGTGTGAACAAGCGCTATTGACATCCAGAACACACGTATCGTTCACTTCACACATAGATCCCTTGAAGCCTGGTACACAGTAGCAGGTGAAGCCGCCGGTTTGCGACTCGGCGCTGTCCCGGACGCACGTGCCACCGTTCCTACACAGGCTACCACCACCGCTGTCGTCGCTGCACAGGCGTGAGGAGTTGATGACGGTGATGAGCAGTGACACACCGGTGAAGTGCCGGCCGTCCGTAGCTATCAACGTCATGTTGTAAAGGCCGTCCAGGACGTTGCCCGTCACGCTCACACTGCCAGTGGCATTGTCCATGCCGAACGGCAGAGGTTGGGATTCCGGTGCCGGAGACGAGATGCCAACCAGCTGATATCCCACTGCATCACCATCGGCATCTGATGCTGGAATCTACAGAGTGAAGAATCCAATGTAGCAATAAAAGACAATGCATTAGTTAGGTCATTCACAAACCATTAAACATGTCTCTCCTTTGTCTCTTTTAATAATCCAGTCGAAAATATCAAACAATATTTTGGCCTTGGGCCATCAAGGTTTCGTCAAATCCAGTGGAGCGACCTTCGAAAAATGTGACAATAGCCTGTGGATAGCTTTTTGAAGTGGCTGCAGTTGAGTGTGGGCACCTTTAGAACAGTTTGAAAGAAAGTGTTGAAACGAATAATCGAATAATCGAATAATTTAGAATATTCGTGGGGTGAACGAATAATCGAATAGCCGTAGGAATTATCAGAAATTGAAAAAAAAAAAAAAAAAACGATCTATGCTCAGTGCTGACCCTACTGATATTTGCACGGCGTAGATTTGCTCGTAATATTTCTTCTCAATCTCTTCTCCAAGTTTTAATCTCCTATCGGTATCTAGTAATACTTCTGTTCTTTCCATACCAGGGAAACATGGATGCAGTGAATGTGATTTTCGGCCTTTGACCACTTTCGACCAAGACCCTATGCAGAGCTGGATCAGGCGTTGCACACTCTGGGGGGGGGGGGGGGGGGGGGGGGTATGTACTCTTGGCGGTACAGGTTAACCGGTTTTGCACCTCCACATAACAAAATCCGATAATCAGCAAAACAATTAAAAAAACTACGGGGAAGTATACCCTAAAATCAAATTTTCACCAGTTGTAGTCTTCGGGGTGCTGAGTCGAATGGTCTTGGTCCGAGGAAGCTGAGACGCTCCCTTCCTACTTGAATCCCAATCGAACTCGCGCACTTCCACCGAAACTGGGTGACTGCGCCCTACTAGATGGGGATTTGTATGCAAAATGTCACTAAAAGCGCCATGTCGTTCTTATAAAAGCACGGATGACCGCCATTGGCCCATATGTTGTAGTCTTTTGGACGCTGAGTCGATTGGTTTTGGTCCGAAAAGGCTGCGATGCAGCGTTCCTCCTTTATTCCCAATCGAACATGATTGAACAAGCGGTCACGTGCTCCTGCGTACACCAGTCACCTGGTCACCATGGTCACCGTGCCTGCAGGGTACAACTTACTAGCCTGTTTGACCTTTTTTGGGTGCAGTCCTGTCACTCGAGTTGAACTCGAGTTGAACCTTGGTGTGAAAGTTGTCGCCTGCTGGCGCGGTGACCAGGTGATTTGGGCACCCAGGACCACGTGACCACTTGTTCAACCATGTTCGATTGGGAATAAAGGAGGAACGCTGCATCGCAGCCTTTTCGGACCAAAACCAGTCGACTCAGCGTCCAAAAGACTACAACATATGGGCCAATCGCGGTCATTCGTGCTTTTATAAGAACGACATAGCACTTTTAGTGACATTTTGCACACAAATCCCCATCTAGTAGGGCGCAGTCACCCAGTTTCGGTGGAAGTGCGCGGGTTCGATTGGGAAAAAAGAAGGAAGGGAGCGTCGCAGCTTCCTCGGACCAAGACCATTCGACTCAGCACCCAGAAGACTACAACTGGTGAAAATTTGATTTTAGGGTATACTTCCCCTTTAAAAAGTGCTGAAAATGCCATCATGCGTATGATAGAATATAGATTATTCGTTCGATGGAGGGCGAAATTATTCGATAGATTATTCGTTCAAAGAATCCGTGTTCGGTTTAAACACTAGACTCCGACTCACCGTCACTTCAGCTTTTTAAACTAGTGCATACACACAGAAAAAACAAGCAAGTGGATGCTGATGATATTCTTTGTCAGCCTGTAGGGAAGACTAGAGCTGTAAAATGGACACTGTATGCAGCAGGCAATAGTTCAATGCCACGGTGTAGTAGACAGACTTTCCCCTACACAAATCATTATGTATTACTATGTATTGCACTATGCATTGCTGGCACCATCAGATCCCTTGCTTTCATTTAGAGATCGCTAGCTAGCGCTCGGAGCTGTAACTGGCAATCTTGTACCGTATATAGATCCGTGTGTCAGTGGCCCAGTCCAGTTGTTGCTGAGTCTTTGTTTCCGTTGTTTCTGTCGTCTTACCTTCACTTGAGTCTTTCAATATACTATAAGTTCTGTGCTACCTACGTTTGTCTTTTCGTGCAATATTGTTCCCTGAGAATGCTACTTGTGTTTTGAGTCGGAGAGACTGAACCAGTTTTGCCTTGTCACTCGGTCGCGTACTACATTTGGTGGCAGCGGTGGGATTCGAACCCACGCCTCCGGAGAGACTGGACACACGGTGTCTTGTTATGAGGTTAAATTTATTTGCCTTGCTTTCATTTATTCACTAGTAGAGTTCATTGGTGCAATATTCATACTAGTGGCCTGTTGATGGTATACTGATTTGAGTATGTTAACTCGTTAACCGCGTGAGTCAATTACGCATGCTGGCACCGTGCAGCCCCAGACCTGTGAACCTGTGTGCTGTGAAATGGTGCAGAGTGCAAACTTGACTCTCGTGACCAATTTTCGTAGAGCGGCACTGTAGTATGTGATGATTGAGTGCAAGTCATGAATGGGAATTACCTTAGCAAGGGTTTCAAAGAGCGCAGCAAATCCACTAGTCACCACAAGAGAATAGGACTGGCGTGCAAACACCGGTGAGTTGTCATTGACGTTGGTGATATTCAGCACAACGCTGGTGTTAGCCAGACACAGGCGACTAGCAGATAGCAGTGGCAGTACTGCCGACTGGTTAAACAGCACCACACCGTCCACCGAGTAGACCCATGCGTAGACCAGTACAGTGTGCTGGCGTTGCAGCTCGTAGTCGAATGCCGAGAGCAGCACAACGTCGCCACTATCCTGGCCCACGGTGATCTTGTATGAGCTATCCACTGCAGCATAGCGTACGGATATCAGCACTCCTGCTATTGTTGTGTTCGTTATGGTTATTAGCGTGGACAAGTTTAACACGGCGGCATTCCCGTAGGTAGTTGCCTCGCTGATGTTGTACACACTGTGATCCGGGATGCTGAACCTGACCAGTGGCTCGCTGCCGCTGCTGACATTGCACTGGAGTATACAGGAGTCGACTTCTGGTCCGACTGAGATTACCGCTTGGCTGTGCGCGGTGGAAAGGCATGGCTGCAAACAATCAGCTACCGTTGTTGCTATTCACATGAAAAGCAGAAGAAAAGAGGGCCAGCAATACAGACTAGGACCGGAGAGCGTAAAGAGATGAGCTGTGGATAAGGAAGAGCCAGTATCCCCCATGCAGCAGAGAGTTTCATAATCCACACCCAAGGGGCATTGGAGTTGACCGATTCAACCTGCTGTATATACATGTAGGGGGTATGTGAGTCCTGTCCCCGGGGAAAATCGCGATTCCGCAGCCGCGTTTTTTTCGCGTCTTTTTGCGATTTTTTAAAAGACCGCGTTTTCCGCGATTTTCCCGCGTTTTTCAACTTTTTTGTTGCACTACACGAACACACAGTGCACTGCTTACACCAGAGACTTGTAACTGATTGATTTCACTACATACTCACTGAAAATTGCCTCATATCAACTGCAAACTTGCCGGATATCAATAGTATTCACCGCATATTCACCGCATATTTACCGCAAATTCACCTCAAATTATGCCGTATTTACCCGCAAATTACACTGCAAATTCTGGGATTTTTTCCGCGATTTTCCCCGGGAACAGTGAGTCATGATGACGAGTCAGCGGAATTGCTTTATATTACCGTATTATCTCTAATATAAGCACAGTCTCCAATAATAGCAAGTCTCCAATAATAGAACACCTTGGGCGGCATTCAAAAAATAAAGTGCTCAGTCTCCATTATAAGCACACTGTGTAAATTCATTATCTGTACCGGCGAAAAAAACCCTGAAATGTGTGTGTCTGACATGAATTTGGCATGGCAACATGTCTCTGAAATGAGGTTGAAATAATAATGGAACAGTCTCCAATAAAGGAACGTCTCCATTAATAGCACGGGGCGGAGGTACATTGAAAAAATAAAAGACCGTGCTTATACCGTACTGGCAATATATGTTGCCGCGTAACGCGTAACGCAGGGGGTGCGGTGTAATGCGCGACCAGGCTAGTGCGACAAATTTTCGTTGCGTTCGTAACGCGCGTCCGGCGGGGTGCGGCGATCTTTTCATTGCAGTTTGCAAAAAATGATGCGGCAATAGCAAAAAAATGATGCGGCAATAGCAAAAAAGTGATGCGGCAATAGCAAAAAAAGGACTGCGGCAATATAGAAACCTGTGTAACGGCTCCTGTGCGACTTTGCATATAACGCCCTGCGTGCGGTAAACATGTGCCAATGTAACGCTTCATGGCCTCACTGCGACCATATATATTGCCAGTACGGTATTAGAGATAATACGGTATATGGGTATGGGTGCCGCCAAGTATTGACTAGCAAAAAGAGAAAAGAAGCACCACTTGAAACCAGCACTGGCACATCGCTGTGCCAGAGCTAACCCTGTCCGGATTATGCGTTTTTTGAAGGGTCAAAATGGAAATGTTTATTTTTTGGAAATTTACCCAAAATGCTAAAAAGACCCGCTCCCTCAACAAGAGGTCACAGCTTGTGTCCAAGTGCCGTCATGAAAACAAGTTCTACCTCCGTAACTTTGTCCGCAAGGTCGCGTGAATCTAGCTGGTAGTCCCGCTGCCTTGTGTGTGTGTATGTGTGTGTGTGTGTGTGTATGTGTGTGTGTGTGTGTGTGTGTGTGTGTGTGTGTGTGTGTGTGTGTGTGTGTGAGTGAGTGTGCGCGTGCGTGTGTGTGTGTGTTTGTGTGCATGCGTGAGAAAGAGAGTGCGTGTGGATGATTGGACGAGTGCGGGGTGCAGGTATGTGTGTGGTAGGTGTGAGAATGGACGGATGAGTATTGCGGGCGTACGCGTGTGTTTGTGTGTGTGTGTGTGGGGGGGGGGGGGGGTGGGTGGGTGGGTGGGTGGGTGGGTGGGTGGGTGTGTGAGAGAGAGAGAGAATGTGTGCGTGAGATTTGAAGAATGAGTGTGTGTGTGTGTGGGTACATGGTGTGTGAGATTTAGAGAATGTGTGTGTGTGTGTGTGTGTGTGTGTGTGATTTAGAGAATGCATGTGTGTGTGTGTGTGTGTGTGTGTGTGTGTGTGTGTGTGTGTGTGTGTGTGTGTGTGTGTGTGTGTGTGTGTGTGTGTGTGTGTGTGTGGTGTGTGTGTATGTGAGAGAGTTTTAGAGAAGGAATATGTGTGTGTGTGTGTGTGTGTGTGAGAGAGAGAGAGAGATTTAGAGAATGAATGTGTGTGTGTGTGTGTGTGTGTGTGTGCGGGAGAAAGATATTTAGAGAATGTGTGTGTGTGGGCGTGTATGCGCGTGTGAGTGTATGTGTATGTGAGAAAAGGGAGAGAGTGTGGCAGTACATGTACAATCATGTACATGTATGTGTGTGTAATGGTGTGGGCATGTGTGGATTTGGCATATAAAAGTCCCCAGCTCTATTCTACATCATTCGTGCCGGGACTGCTGCTGCATAGCCCCAAGTCTGAAGACTTGGCAACTTCACGCCTGCACCTGACTCTTGCGCTATGATACGCGTCGCCTATGATACACCTCGGAATTTCCCACCTTGCTCCCCCTTATGTTCTGGCTGCCCATTTTGGATCCATCAGTTGCCTGATGATCGTAGTAATACGTGAAACTCAGAGTTGTAACAAAGCTTCCAATCTCTCTTGTGTAAAAAATCTTTAAAAAAATTCAAAATTTCACCTAAAATGCGAAAATTATGCTGCCGTTACCATGGCAACCAAATTGGCGTAAAGCTTGAATCCCTTGTCGTTCCAAGTGCACGCGGAGGAAGCGCGTGCAAAGGATGTGGTTGTTTTCGATAGTCGAAAGGAATCAATCATTTTGTTTCGTTGTATGGCTTCTTCAGAGCCAAGTGCACTCGAGGCTGCCGATGAGCATGCAAAATATGCTCAAAATGTTGAAAAATGCTGAAAAAAATCCAAAATGCGAAAAAAGCTGAAAAAACCCAAAATGCGAAAAATATGCAAAACATAATCCGGACAGGCCTAGCCAGAGCATTGCAAAATGCAACTCCATACAGAAGCAGCTCAACTGATGATGTAATCACATAACCTCTACTCTGTTCAGTCATGTGACTGGAAGGTCATGTGACCGGGAAGTTCATGTTAGCGCATCTCAACAAGGCTAATTGCAACAAAAATTGTTCGAGTTCGTAACGTTGACGGAATTTGGAAACCATAATCGATGGGCTTTGTGAATGTGCAACTCTTGGGGCCGTAGCATCGGGACTTCAGGTGGTCTGATCAAATGGGATACTTTCCAGAATGAAGTTGAAGACACCACTGCAGCTGTACTTATGGTTGATAATATGGTGGTAATGACACACCTGGCAATATGGCGGTAAACACACGCCTGCCCACACACGCTCTCTAGGCTGCAAAGTTCTGGCACAGAGCTCTCCTTCTCACCACCACCACCATCAGTTCGCGCCTGGTGCCTGGTCGATGCATGGCTGGCGGTATCCGGCATAGCAGGCTGGTACATCAAGTAGCGCATGGCACATAGATGATGGCACAGCAACGACATAGCTCGATTGCGACGTACGTTTCGTCCCCGCTGGACTCATCAGGCAATCTTCTTCTTGGATGTCTTCATACGGAGCTTGACTCGCGAGAATGATGTTGAAGACACCGCTGCAGCTGTACTTATGGTTGATAATATGGTGGTAAAGACACACCTGGCAATATGGCGGTAAACACACGCCTGCCCACACACGCTCTCTAGGCTGCAAAGTTCTGGTCCCTTTCCAGTAAATGAACATTATCAACGAAAAACCCAGTTTGATAGAAATAATTGGATGGGTCAACCTTTTAGGAATAAAGTCTGGTCATGCCCGGACCGATGGGTAGCTACAGCCCTGTTTCTCGTTACGTGTACTCTCATTTAGATAGCCAGTGAATCTCCCGCCGCTCTTTCTAAACTCAAGATCTTGTATGATACCAAGAGTACATAACGGCATTAGGTTACGTACTCTTGAGGAAACTGATAACATGTACAATCATGTACATATACATCGTAACATGTACATGTACATGTACCACCAACATGCGGCAACAGGCAGTCTTCCTTCCTCTTCCCACGGAGAAAACTTGCAATTATGATTGTATTCTTGCTCTAGCTCTCCGGGCCAAGCACACAACGTGATCGTGTTACACGCATCAGCGGGCATTATGCTGACTGGCAGGGGAAATCATTAGCAGTCGCACCACCAACACCACACTACCGATAGGATACACCAGTATGCCACTCTCGATCGCATCTCTAGAAAAGCTGCAGCCGCTGAAGGAAGAATGGGGTTTAATACATGGAAACTCCGCATAGACTTTCTACAGTACTGGCAATGCCAGTAGACTTATCAGGCATACATGTGCGTCAAAAGCGCTCTCACCTTCTGCGCTGACGAGGTGTCGGCAAACAATGGTCTGGAGAAGAGGAAGCGTCAATGCTCCCCATACCAGCGCCGCTGTGCGTGAAGTAACAGTTCTACAGCGCCAACTGTTCTGAAGAAAACCTTGACTGAGTGCCATTGCCCGGGTGTGTTCTTCACTGACTTCAGCTACTGCCGCGGTAATATTATTCCTTGGCCTACTGCCTACTTGTAGTAGACTCTACAAGGCGGCACTTCGTCTAGCGCGAAGACCCGCCATCAGTTTGGAAAGCCAGGAAATGCAGGATTGTGCACGCACTATTCGACTAATGACTAATGTTATGGGTAGTGGCAAGATGACTTGGGGGTTATCATTTTTGTGCCAGTCTAGTCTTGCGTCTTGGATAATGGCAGTGGCCCAGGTGAACATGGACTGCACTGGTGAACGAGCTCCAGCGTATCTGCACTGTTTGCTGCTCCGTGCGTCCAAATACTTCAGAAGTGGACGAAGCAGACAGAGAAAATTCCCCAAAAATGTTAGATTTATACAGTTTCAGCTTCCAGCTTCTGCGGCAGATGATGATCGTGAAGGTTTGTGGTCGTGCTTTGCAACATTTTCCAGCCGGCGCCGGGAAGTAAGGCAAAGCGGGCGCTACATTGGAATTTCTAGAAGCGACACCTGACCAAGCGTAGCGTGCTAGCTAATAATTATTGATCTTGGGCGGGTCCGTTCATAAATAATGTTTTTGTTTCTACTTCGAAGTATTCATGTCTATTGTGCTTCTTTCCTTTCTTTTATTACCTCTCTTCACAGTTTGTACATAAAAGAAGCTCTATTGTTCGTTATGTTGTTGGTTATTTGGGCTGATTTTGCACTGATAAGCACCGTTGCTATGGCGGTTGCCATGGACGCCATGTTTGTTATTTTTGGCGGGAAATTTAAAATCTGCAACAGAAATTACATTTTTGGAATCAGTGGCCTCTAAGCTCTCTTCCCATCAAGTTTGGCGTTGATTGGCTGTGTTTAGCCGTTGCTATGGACTTCTGGATTTCCGGATTGTGCCATTACCCATGTACATGTACATGTACATGTATGGTCTGTACACAACTATTGTACAGGTTGGTTGCGGGTATTCCTTGACCTATATCTTCAGTTTTACTGCCCCGAATTGCTTCAAATTTTCTGCTTCCTCTCACCCTGGTCTTTCACATTGCACAACAAAATTCTGTGAAAACCCAAGTTGTAAAATTCACCTGAAATCCCTACTCAAGTACTGTACTGTGTAGGTTTTGGGCAGCCTTGCTTGGCCCGTGGGGCCCTGGTCCCCCTGGATAATCGATGGATGCATCATGTCATGATGTAGCTTGAGATGGTGTAGCTTTGGCTACTACTAGTACTAGTACCAAGAGTCCATAAACAGTTTATGCACTCTTGCTAGTACTACAGAGAGTGAAGTGAAGAGTGAAGTAAGGACTTACATGTAGGTACAGTAAATTCAGGGCCGGAGGAAGGAATTTTGGAGTGGTGCGGCCAACCTTTGAGGGGAGTCTGGGGGACCTCCCCCAGAAGAAAATTTGAAAATTTACGTGAAATAGAGCGAATTTGGGCATCTCATGAGGCTCCAGAAAATGCACAAAATCATAGTCAAAGAACACAAACACAACTTATTTATATCCATAAGTACAGTCGCACAGTACCGGTGATGATGGCAATTTCAAGAGTTTGAACACTGTAAGGAATAGGCAAAAAACGATCGATAAAGACTTTAGACTAACTGACTAAAGTCTTTATCGATCGTTTTTTTTACCTATTTAGTAGCTATAATTATGATCTCGTGCCGACTTCTCCGATCGACTGCCTCATTATCGAACGAACGATTCTATTTTTCGGCTTCCTCGATCTTACCTCTTTGGATCGAGTCTTTTCTGTGTTGTGCGATGTTTTCGCTCGTTTCCAATGTTGACTAGTGCATGCATTTTTGATAGGAGTGACTGGTGCTACTTTGGTGGATGGCGCAGGTGAGCTCAGGAGGTCGTGCTGCAGAACAATCTTCAATCTTCGTCACGGAGTTCTGAGCTACAATGTACTTCGAAGCACACGACAATGTCGACAGTATACAGTCATGTACCTCTGAATATTTTTAAACCGGTTTTGCGCGAATCACATGGACCATCCAGCTGGGAAAGTGGTCCGGCCATGGCCGGACCAGCCTGAGCGGTTCCGCCGGCCCTTACTACTGTCACTACTATTGTTTAGTATGTAGCTACAATAAGACACTGCACTGGCACATGGCAGTGAGAGAGAGAGACGCAATCCATAAGGCATAACTGTACGAGTACATGTACTGACTGTAGTGACTACATATTCAGTCATTGTACAGACAGTCATTGTACTAAGTGTAGATCTGCTGGTTGTCGCCGTAACGCGGTAGTGTTAGACTGCCGACTACCAAGGACGACTGTTTGTAGTGCGGGGTCACGGGTGTTTTCAGACTTCAGGCCATCTTCATGCTTCATCTTGTAGCAAACAAACACTAGTAATAATTATTGAAACATTGCCAGGAGAGAGGAGAAAACGTTGCTGCGACTCTTCGACGAACTTATACTAGCTTTACGTTCACGCAAGGTCATGAAAAGCAGAAGGCAACTGGTCATTGATGTGGCAGCACTGGTGACACGAAGATAAAAGGTGGAAAGAGGTGAGGAGGCGAAAGCAGCTGGAAGCAATCATTCAGCGCCAACTTTGCAATTAGCACATCCGGCTTTAGAGACCTACGGAAGTCACACGTACAGTAATTAGCAGTTCTCACGGAAAAATAAGACCCGGTCCAAAAGGGCCAAACTCCCCCCAAAGGCCCAAAGCTGCAAGTCAGTGCAACTGACCTGTGTCCTGACTGGAAGCGGTACAGACAGTGCAACTACCGGTACTAGTGCGAGACATGCAGCCCTGGTGGTTGAGCACCCGGGCAGGTGCTAAATACTGACAGAAGATGGCTGACAGTACAGTGATACTTGGCGGGTGATATAATAATTATGCCTTATTACTACTGCCTGGTATTAGCACTATACTATTAGGCTTCTGTTGTTCCGTTACAGGTCCATGCCAATTATTTTCGCGAGGATGGACTTCGACGCTTTCTCGGTGCCACAATTCGCGCGGAATTGATCATGTCAGGCGACGTGCAGCATGGTACTGGTAGCATTGTTATGTGTACGGTGTAGGGCCGAACTGGCCTTCGTGGTCCTTCAGGCTTCATTCAATGTCACGTTTGCATGTACTTGAAGTACATGACATTATAGTATTTATTACAGTGCTGGCAACTGAAATCCGACCCCTTGCCGGCGCGCCGCGCCGGCAAGGGGTCGGATTTCAGTTGCCAGCACTGTACGTATTCTTTATCAAGCGCTTGGAGAATGGAGACTCAATTCGTTCCGGTTCATCTTTATTCCAACATTCCGTCTTGGGCCATGCAGCTCCTTCCACATAATTCGTGTGTGTTATCTGCACCGGTCTGTGCATGCATGACCTGAGTCACAGGGTGCGTTCTATGTCATGGCTCAGATGCCGCGGGAAGGCGACTCACCACCATTTTTCTCTTCACTGACACTGACACCTGGACACTGTGCTGGACTAGACACAGTCACCATGGTCACTAGAGTACTACAGTAAAACCTGGTGTAAGCGACCTCTGGGTTTAGCGACCACCTGCTCCTAACGACCGTTTTCCTTTGCACGGACAGTTCTACACAGACACTGTGGGACCTGGTTCAAAAGACCACCTGGTTTTAACGACCGCTTTTGCTTGCACCGTGGGGTGGTCGCGCTGCACCTGAGGAACTCGAGAGAGATCCAACGACAGGTTTTACTGTAGTGTACGTGTACTGCGGCCATTGGCATTGCCTTGGGGTGAGGATGCATTCTCGATCTCAAAAGCAGCTCCGCTTGCAGTTGCAAGCATAGTACATGTATGTATGGCAGTATGGGGCTGGACACAAGTCAAGTAAAAAGTGAAAGACTACTACTAGTAGATCTACTACACGTAACGTCGTTAGTTGGCCTCAGAAGATCTGACTCTGGTGAAAAGGTGTGCGGCTCCGGGCGAGTCATCGAGCCGGCCTACATACTGTCTAGAGTGGATCATGTAAAGATCGATCGCATGCTAGCTAGTTGCCTGGCCTGGAGTCTAGCTATGCGCCTAGGCTATGGCTAATGCCGCAGTAATGCGTCGTTACGACGTGCATTGTAATCACTGCATGCAGACTCATGTACTCAGTGCATGCCCAAGTGAGTAAGTCATGCTCTAGACTCGTGCCGTGGCCAGTCGTCGTGGGAATTCGGAAATAGTCGGGGGGGGGGGGGGGACTTTACGAGCAGTTGTTCGCACAACTAAGTCCGGTACCTGCACCTGTACTCGCAGTCGCACAGTATGCTTGTCCGGACGCTGCACAGCAAACGGAAAGTGTGTGGCCAGCAGCAGCGTGACACATCAATCATGTCACGCCATGCGATTCATTCACCGCACTGTCTGCGCCATGTGTGGCATACCGCAGCGTAGCTAACACCCGTACATGCCCTGTAACTGTCGGACCGTCTCGCGCGGAAATATCGACGATTTCTTGCCCCAACTACTACAACTACTAGTATGTCATAGTCATTTAGCACCAGATCGACATACCGCAACGCCTGTGTCCGAAATCACCCTAATCACCCCCTCACACACGCACACAGAACAACAGCGCTACTGCCACTACACTAGACTGCCTGGAGTACAGCTTTTTGGCTTGTACAGTAGCCTTTTTGTAGTTGTCTCTACTCTAGCACTTCCACATCACAAGTCCGCTTCCACGGTAGATCTGCAACAAGTACAACAAACAGTGGTAACAGCTGCCGTGCAGTGCTGGAGTCCTGGATGATCGCCGTTGATCCAACGCTGCAGCAGTGTGCCGAACTAACCTCGAAGGGTCGGATTTCTTCTGCTTCGTAATATTATCGTCAGGGACGATGGTTATGTGGTTGACAATCTACAACTACGAGCAGGCTACCGGTACGAGCACATTGAGTTTCTTACCGTGAAGAATTTATTTTAGTTTTGAATGAACTACAGTGGTTACTTTGGAGACACCTAACTCCTAAGTCCTTGAGGCTTGACATCGAGTGGCATCATTACGTCCACCATCGAGATCAACTGGCTCCTGCCGGCCTTGAGTCCTGACAAAAGAAAGACAGACGGTCACCGTGCAAGTAATAGTTGAAGTGGCGGCCAAGCCGGATGGCCCACTCCGGACAGAGGTGATGATCTGCTTAGTATGTAAATCATTGACTTCCCAACCAGGTCATCTCGCTTGCAAGCTCTCTTCTTCCGGTAGCCCGATTGCATCAATCCGGGACAGGAGCGGTTGAGGAAGGAGTCCCAGCCGTCGCGATTAGCAGGTTTGCAGCGCTGGATGCTGCTTCCGTGAACGCATCGAGTAGTGCAGCTGGCTTGTTCTGCTGGACTTTCTCACCATGGACGATCTCGCGGGTCGGGAAGAGTTCTCGTCCGAAGCAGCTGCCAATGCCAACCTAAAGGTACAGCGGCTGTGCGTCGCGCTGTGTTTGAAAACCG
The DNA here is from genome assembly GCF_964019385.1 of Sycon ciliatum. Taxonomy (NCBI): domain Eukaryota; kingdom Metazoa; phylum Porifera; class Calcarea; order Leucosolenida; family Sycettidae; genus Sycon; species Sycon ciliatum. The sequence continues at coordinate 55,879,852 of NC_088643.1, read as the reverse complement.
GTGCATGCCTCTGCCGAACTGAAAGACGGTTGCATGCATGCTCTTGCTTACGCTGTCGGTGTGGATGATTCGACCATACACCCACCCTATCATAGACATTGGATAATTATGTCTTGTACATGTATCTGCTAGTCTGCGCTTCTGGTTCTCACTAGTCTACTGTCCTGAGACGAGCTCGCACATAAATCCGCCACTCGTGCAGGACTTTGCGATGGTTGATTGCGTGCCGACAGCAGATAGCTATTCGAGCGATAGTCCAATCCTAGTTTTTGCGGGTGAAGCCACAACGGAATCTTGGACAGGGATGTGCGTGGTTAGGGAGTGAACAGGAATGCGTGTTGCAAGTCGAACGAAAGTGATGTTGTGGGCTTGGCACAACTTGTCGATTACTTGTAGCTTTCGACCGCTTCGACGCCTCCAATACTAAACCGTTCTAGCTGCGAAACTCCACCGGAGAAGATGCCAGCGACGAAGACATACGGTATGCGTGTTTTGATTTGGTTTCTAGAACCCACTGACTGTACAGTCGTGTAGCTAGTGCACCTACTGGAGTACTGGAGCCTGGACAAAGCACAGGCGATGGCAATGATTAGCGAACGACTCAGTGGCACAAATGTTCGTGGCTAGTTTTTGTCAGCGTTCAAGGCAACAAACTATGCACCTATTGTGTAGTTCGTTCAGTGTAGCCGCTAGGAATGGTTATCATGGGTAGAAGTTAGTCTACAAGATCTGTGCAGTTTTCAGACCAATCACTGGAAGTGCATAGCTGTAACTGCACTGACTGCTCACTGCTTATTGGCAAAAATAGTAGTTTATCGTCCTGGGTGTCATTAGACTCAGTGACACTGACATGTATTTCCACTCACTTACTGACATACTGAATAATACTGGCACATAGCCTCATACTCATACTCATAGGTACGCACTTACCAGCACTGGGTAGTGATTGCAGAGCACAGTCATGATGCAATGTAATGTATCTCTCGGCTATAGATGATCAGACTTTTTGCACCTGTGGTGAATGATCCTCCTGGATTTCCTAGTGCTCCTCAGTTTCAGCCACCAATCTCAGAAGTTGTTGTTACATCGAAATACACTACGGTGTTTATCGGAGAGCTCTTGTAGTAACAGTTAGACCACGGTCATGGCTGGCTATCACCCACATCACCATTTCATTGGCTAGTGCCACGTGATTGTGAATAAAATAAATAAAATTAATAATGTGGAGGGATGGGTGTGCCTTCTTCTGTAAGTAGATCACGGTGGAGGGATGGTTCTGCCTACTCCTGGTTTGTTCAGGCTCCAAACTCGCGCCCACCCACGGTATAGTACTGGTCTAGAACTACAAAGCAGGTGAAGCTTAGAATGTACTCGTAGACACACTGTATCAGACAGCATGAAGCAGTGGATGTTCCTACTTCCGTACCAGCCTAGATTTGTTATACATGTGTCAGGTGATCATTGCAAACCTTCATGGACATTCCTCATAGATGGGAGCAGTGTTTTGATTCCTTATGCTCCACTTCCAGGTACGCTTTCCATTTCTATCATTTTCTTTATTTGGTTTTCACCCACTGGCCTCCTTTGATTGGTGTGGGCATGCCATGGGATATGGACTGACTGAGAAACAAAAACAGTGAAATCTGTCTAAGCCGACCGCTCAAGGGACCTTCAAAAGGTGGTCTCTGTTACCAGGTGGTCTCCTTGTCCAGAGTCATTTGATTGGAAATGGCATCCCTTGGTCCTGGTCTCAGTGGTCTTCTGGGACAGGTGATCGCCGTATTCGAGTGGTCACCTTGACAGATTTTACTGTACTGTAGAACGGGTTATTTTAGCGACGTAAAAACCCTAGCGAATTTAGCGATTGACTCATTTTCGCTAAAGTTTCAAGTCGCTAATCCGTTGAGACATTGGAAAGGCTTCCTGTCTGAAGCCTTTCCATACTGGTACTCGATGTTCCAGTTTTGTGACACGAGAATGGCACGAGAATTAGTGTACCGCTGAGTGTACCGCTATACACGTGGTCGACACGTAGTCGACACGTTGTTGATACTTTTTTGACACATGACCCCGTCAACGGTCTGCTTTGTGCCAATGCCACTCGGTAAACGCCGATGTCGCGTACGACAAAGACGACTATCCCGTACGCGAAATAGTTGAGAATTGCATGACGTGGACCTGACGGCAAGGACAACTGCGAGGAGGCCCCTTTCGGTACCCCTGACGGGAAGGAGAACTGCAGAAGTCGACGAAGTCGAACGAGGAGGCCCCTTTTCCGTACCCCATACTGCAAAGTGCCATTGATGGATACCTTTTGCACCTGGAACGACCCCTTAAACGCTGTCGCGGCGACTATCCCGTACGCGAAATAGTTGAGAACTGCTGACGTGGACCTTTTGCACCTGGAACGGCCCCCTAAACGCTGTCGTGTCGGCGGAGTGAATGTGCAGGGTACTACAAACTTGTAGGGTGAAAAGAATTGCTGCAAAGACGTCCCCTCTACTAGGCTCTAGGCCTTTGCCTTTGGAGACATCGTCGGCGAACTGAATGCGCAGGGCGAAAAGAATTGCTGCAAAGACGTCCGCTCTAGGCCTTTGGAGACATCGTGGGAACTCCTTCCGGTACTATACAAACTGCTGACGTGGCCGTGGACATGTACATGGAGAGTCATGGTGGGACTTCATGTACATGGATACATGGTGGGAATTCCTTCCGGCACCCCCGTACCGCAAAGCCAACGGTGGGGAAGGAGAAGTGCAGACGTGCAGGAAGACGAACGAGGAGGAACCAGGACGAGCGAGCAATGGCAGGACTGGCTGGACCGTAAGTAATAGCTGAATTGTGCATGACAACTTGACATCCATGCGGCACTCGCCACTTGCCACTGCATATTTCTTGTCCACTAACAATGTCTCTCCTCTGCCCCCTGTGTGTCCACGGCCCTGTTGCTGAATTGGCCCGATGAATCGAATGTCTTCCGCAACTGGAACGGCCCCGTGAACGCTGTCGCGTCGGCGACTGAATGCGCAGGAGGGAAAATATTGCTGCGAAGACGTCTCTTCTAGACGACGGTAAGGCACCCCATTGATATGTTGCCAGTGTGTGCCAGGGTATCGCGCGATGGTGAATGAGGAATGATGAAGGGTACGGTGGGACTGTAGACCTGTTACCTTCTACTAACACGTTATCAGGTGGAGAGTGTCTTGTACTCACGTTATCAGGTCGAGAGCGTATTGTAGTCACTCTCTCTATTCCTGTACTTCATTACGTTTAAGGTGTACGTATAACTTCTCCAAAAAATTTAATGGTCCACAGTCGTGTCGGAAGGGTACGGTGAGACTGTAGACATGTTACCTTCTAGGGCCGATTCCCACTACGGTACCGTGAGTGCCGTGCCGACGATTTGGGTAGGTCACGTGTACCCCACGGTACGAGCTTGAAGCTGAGAGTGATTTACACCTGCGCCCAATCATTCCGTGCATTCCGTCGGCAGGCCGGATCACCATTTTTATCAATTTCTGACTTTGGTCCTGAGGGAAAATAGCGGGGGAGATGACTGGAGAAAGCTCAAGAATCAACCAATCGAAAAGCCAAAAGCCAAGAAAAAACTTCGTACCACAAATACAAAAGAAAGAAAAAACTTCCTTTCAGGGAGTAGTAAAATACCTACTACTCACTGCATTCGACCTCACGGAATACAACGGCATGCCATTTCCACCCCCCAGAGACCCTCGGCACCGGAATGTCCACGGCGCGGTACGGCAGGAGCCACGGAATGAACTCGCGCCAAAACTGCCCCTCACGTGAGCAAATCACCATGGGTACTCACGGCACGGCACTCACGGTACCGTAGTGGGAATCGGCCCTTACACGTTATCAGGTGGAGAGTGTCTTGTACTCACGTTATCACTATATCAGGTCGAGAGCGTATTGTAGTCACTCTCTCTATTCCTGTACTTCATTACGTTTCAGGTGTACGTATAACTTTTCCACACTAGTCACAGGAAAACCACGCGTCTTGATTGTCGTAACTTAAAGTTTCATGCCATATAGCAATCTTCAGACAACTGATGATCAGTTGTCTGAAGATTGCTATATGGCATGAAACTTTAAGTTACGACAATCAAGACGCGTGGTTTTCCTGTGACTAGTGTGTTACTGCTCTGCTTCCGCATTGAGCACTCTATCGATCCGGAGGACTCCGCTATTTATAACTTTTCCAAAAAATTTAATGGTTTACGTCTTCAGATAGAGAGCGTATTGCACCCACTGTCTAGTCTCTGTAGTGCATTGAGATTTTGTTGATCGAACATGAAATGGATACACAAACAAAGCCAGGCCAAGTACATGGCGAGATGTCGCCAGAAGAACGTCTTCAGGTAGAGAGCATATTGCACCCACTGTCTAGTCGATTTTGTGGATCGCACATGAAATGGATACACAGACAAAGCAGGCCAAGTACATGAGAGAGTGGACGATGTGCAGATCGACACGGCCTGCGGGTACTTCATTAAAGTTACCCGTGACATAACTAGGATAAAAGTCAATCACTGCAAAAACATTGCCAAGTATGTGAGCACTTTGGACTTGACAGAAGAGTGCACGGGCGACGTTGACAAAACATACCGCGGTGACTGTCACTATCATGACAGCAGGGCACATCGCACGCAGCATCGCAGATCGTGTCGAATTGCGCATCATAATATTGCAAAATTGCTCCTGTGCATGCAAGTGGATTTCATTGCACTTCTCAGTTTGGGAAATGCTCGATTATGACAATTCTCCGTGTGAGTGCACTAGCCCTGAACAGACATGTACTTCAGAAGTAGGTGAACCGTTTGTGGTGTCTCATAGCCTACCTCACGACCTTCTGCTTTCTTTCTTCATCACTTGTATCTTGCAGGTTTATCATCCCGTGACGACCACATTGAAGTCTGAATTTGAAGTGTGAAGATGCTTCAGCAACCACATCGTACTTCTCTATTGCTTTCATTGTGCTTCTACTGTGCATGTGTGTAACTTGTGGGGTAAACATGTGATGACATTGTATGCTGGCGACACGGTCAGATGTTCATGCGTCTAACGTACACCTGCATGTTATGCATTGAAAAGGGTTTGCCACTTGCGATCCTGGGACGAGTATCAGGTCCGCTTTGTCCTGTGTGGGCTGTATCAGATTGCTGTTCACTTCTCTATCTGTTGGATATGTGACTTTCTGCAAGTTTCTGGTGTATGATGGCCACGTCCTTGCTTGTCACTTTGTATGATATTACATTCTGTATTCGCTGCTTCCATGGCATGGTCTGCAAACTGCAATCCTTGGGCAAATGTCATGTTTGCTATGTTGTGCTTTGGCCGTCAGCTTGTCTACACACTGTAGTTGAATTATTTTTGTTTCACAACTGACTTCCTCAAGTACGGTGGCCACTGCTTTGCATGGCATTATACATGAAGAATTTCCTGTTTGTGTCGTGTGCATGTGCGTATGTGTGCGTGGCCACGTGTGTGTGCCGTGTGCATACACATGTTTGTGTATCTGTGTGCGGGGTAGCCAGGCGGGGAGGGCTGGTATGTATCAGTGTGTTATTAGGGACCTTTCGCACCCCGCGTACGGATACGAAACGAATGCTGATTCATCACCTGGGTTCGAGGATTCGTCAGAGTCCCTGCGGAGAACTCGTTTTCACGAATGGAAGCCTCTTCATTCGTGGCACGCTCCGAATCCGTCAGGTACACATTTATTTGGATAGGTACACATGTTTTGCAAGGTACACATTTTTCCCTTGATTCCATGATCCATGCACGTGTGGGTGTAAAAACCCGTACGCCAAGCTACCGGCGCCCGCGGCCGTATTCGTAGTTGCCATGCACATTTGCATGACGACTTGCGAAACCTGAAATCTGTTTTCAACGAAACGATTACGAGCCGAATCAAACTTTCGTTTCGCATTCGTTTCGTAGCAAATGCGAAAGGTCCCTATTGCAGTCGCATGGCTACATACAGTACATCGCGCGCGTGGTCATCATGTTTACCTTCGGGGTTGGGGTGGGGAGGGAACAGAAAAAGAGCTGAAATTATCCATATAAAAATCGCTCTGTGAGCGGTTCTGAAAAACCTTTACTGGTACTGCCCCGTCGTAAAAGTAAGAAATTAGAACTGGCCCATTGTCCCCCCAAATGCGAACTGATCCACCTAAATCGCGAATGACGGGACCCGAACGCACCAGTAGCACGAGGTTCCTACCTGTGGATGCAGATGGGGATGTTGGTCCGGACCATAGGCCATGATTGTACTGTACTAGCGGTAGGCTTCCCTATCAAAATAATAAATTCTACTGCTACTACTGGTGTTACCCTATGATCCTGTGCCCTCCCGACCTCGTGCTACTGGTGCGTTCGGGTCCCGTCATTCGCGATTTAGGTGGATCAGTTCGCATTTGGGGGGACAATGGGCCAGTTCTAATTTCTTACTTTTACGACGGGGCAGTACCAGTAAAGGTTTTTCAGAACCGCTCACAGAGCGATTTTTATATGGATATTAGTAGTGCACAGGTGATCCGTGAGTAAAATCGCTGCAAATCGCTAAAATAAAACGTCGCTAACCGGTTGACAATGGGAAAACGCTAAAATTACCCGTTCTACAGTACCTGTAATACATTATCGGTTTTGACTGTGGTGTTTGCTCGTTCTGCAACTACAGGTTCAGCTTCAAATTTTGTCTCGGCAGCGTGACCAAGCCAGAGAGGATGCTCGATTGTGGCAGGACAGAGCATCAGTAGCCATGGAAGACGCGCACAGCACCCAGGAGGTACTGACCAAGCAGCTGGACGAGGCGCTGAAGCATGTTGCCAACGTGCAGAAGCGTAACTCCATCTTGCAGGCAGTGAGTCGATGCATTACTGTTGTCGTCGCGTCACTGTGTGCGCACACTATCTACATATATATGTACACAGGGACATGGAGGCATGCCTGTACAACTTCATGTTCATAACATAGTTACATGGCAGCAGATGCATAACACAGTTGCATGACACATTGTACCAGCAATGGTACAAGACACATTGCCATTATTGCAGCACATCATTGCGCCTGAGACTGAAAATCCACGACGGGGCCCTGATGAGGAATGGAATGGAGGAACAGAGTGCTGTTTTAGTTGATTGAGTGTACAGCCTCTGTGCTGTATTTCGGATTCACATGTCACACCCCTCCAGGGCCTGCTCTAGACATTCAACACAGCCCGGTCAGAGTGTACCTGGCGCATGCAAGCCAGCCGGGTCAAGCCGGGTCAGATCATCCGGCAGAAAAACAAACAAAAAGCCTGCTCAAAACTTGCAACTGTGTCAAAAGCTATAGCCAAAGTTACGCTTTTGACTGCCTGCCCCATCGACGGTCAATGTCCTGACTTCCTGCTCGCCGCTGGCCAGATTGCGCTCGAACCAGTTGGCCCAAGTTGACCCTAGCTAGGCCCCGGTGTAATATGCCCGAAACTTTGCCGAAAATGCTTTTGGGAAATTCTCGTAAACCTTGCCGAAAATGCTCCCAAACCTTGCTGAAAATGCTGGGAAAATGCTCACTTTTTTGTCATCCTCAGCACACGCCGTCAAAACCAGGAAGTCAGAAAAGACTCAATAAGAGACTTGCTCGAGTCTGCCATGGTAAACAATTCATAAACTACTCAACAAGAAGCTAACCCACGGAATGCGGAAGAAACGTTCTTGTTTGGGAAGTTTTTCTTCTCTCAATTTTGATACACAACGGCCAAGTGCTCCGTTTCCCCCAAAATGCTGCATCACGAGCCCAAAGTGCTGGGTTCGCGGATTGTACCGAAAATGCTCAAAAAATGCCGGCATATTGCACGGGGGCCTAACCGGCCTAGCTGAGTTTCTGTCGCTTGTGTACGGTTGCGCTAGATTTGCATGCAACAGATGGGGTCCGCGAGTTGTAAAATACCGGTATTTTAGGAATCCTTTGTGAGTAAGTAAGTAA
>NC_088643.1:55841163-55869163 GCF_964019385.1 Sycon ciliatum | reverse complement strand
CAACTTTCACACCAAGGTTCAACTCGGGTTCAACTCGAGTGACAGGACTGCACCCAAAAAAGGTCAAACAGGCTAGTAAGTTGTACCCTGCAGGCACGGTGACCAGGTGACTGGTGTACGCAGGAGCACGTGACCGCTTCTTCAACCATGTTCGATTGGGAATAAAGGAGGAACGCCGCATCGCAGCCTTTTCGGACCAAAACCAGTCGACTCAGCGTCCCAAATACTACAACATATGGGCCAATCGCCGTCATCCGTGCTTTTATAAGAACGAAATGGCGCTTTTAGTGACATTTTGCATACAAATCCCCATCTCGTAGGGCGCAGTCACCCAGTTTCGGTGGAAGTGCGCGAGTTCGATTGGGATTCAAGTAGGAAGGGAGCGTCTCAGCTTCCTCGGACCAAGACCATTCGACTCAGCACCCCGAAGACTACAACTGGTGAAATTTTAATTTTTGCCTTAACTTCCCCTTTAAACAATGGGTGGCCTAACCTTCATAACAACTGCATTCCTGTCTACGGCCATACCACGTTGAAAATACCGGTTCTCGTCCGATCACCGAAGTCAAGCAACGACGTCGGGCGAGGTGTTAGTACTTGGATGGGTGACCGCCTGGGAATACCTCGTGCTGTAGACTTTTCTTCTTTTTTCTTCTTCACGGCAGTGACAAACAAGACTTTTTTTCCCCACCCGTAGTATACAGTACGTCATGTACGGGTACATCGATCAACTGGCATCACATGCCGACAGGCTGGACGGGATCAACTACTTGACACAACTTGTTGTAGCAACTGCAGCTCAGCTGCTGCATCCCTGCGTGTCTTCTGAGCGAAGGCCGGTTTCGAATTTTCAATCATTCACAAATGCAAACGAGCGAAGGCCCGTTTCGAATTTTTCATCCACAAACAAATCAGCGCGCGGCATAAAAAAGAAAAAACAACCCCGGCCCCGGGCCCTATACACGGAGCTACGCCCGGCCATCACCCCCATCACCTGCACCGGGCCCACGTGACATAGCCAGGTTTTCAGGAGCAGAGTTTTCCTTCGAAACTAACTTTTATTTGCCATTTTTGGACTTTCACAGTTTCAGTTCAACTTTGAAGACAACTTACTTACTTTCTTCTTCATGTTCACCAGCTGAACTCCGCCGACGATGTTCTGCTATTGACGCCGACTGTCCTCTTGCACAGCACTTCTACTGTTGGTCTTTGTGGTGGTGTTAACGCCCACCTCCTGCGTTTGTGGGGAAACTTTCAATTCCCAGACAACGTTCAGATTGTGGTTTTTGCCATGTCAGGGCAAATGCTCCGAAACATCCGGCGGGTTTGTCTAGTTGCAGAGCTCACTAAGTAACTAACTAGCTTTCAAGATGCCATGTGGCCTGGCTCTTAGTGCCTTGGAGCGTTTCGAGGCATTGGTGAGTGATGTAATTGCATAGAATTCTGACTCCGGACAAGAGACAATTTGATTATAGTTGTCACAAGTTATGATGTTTGGCAATACATGAAGTGCTGTTAGGTGCTATCATAGAGTATAGTAGCAAAATGTTGAACAGACGCAGTTGTTGCGACTTGTTTTGAAAGTATGGAAATGAAACATTGGCCGCAAAAGACATGGTTTGTGCAGCTGTCTCTCTGAGAACAAACACATTAATAGCTGTGTTTCACTGCTTTTCGTGGCCAGTGTTTTATTTGCTCAGTGTGGTGGTGTGCGATAGGGTGGTTCTAAACCCTGAAGACTGCATTCAGAACACTAAACACTGCTCTGTAAAATTCAATGTGCTATTGTGGGTATGGCAAACAGTTTATGATTGAGAACGGTTTGCAGGGCCAATGTGAACGCATGACCAGAAAATAAGCCGACTGTTCCAGGTAGGGACATGATTTTCCTGGACAAGGGAGAGAGCCGTGATGTTGCAGCAAGTGCACAGCTAACCGGTATGCTGTTGTGCAAGTTCAGTTTAGACCACTGCATGTCCGCTGCATGCATGTGTGCATGGATTGATAGTGATTATGCACTTCTCAGTTCACCGGGTTGTGCTTTGTGAAAGTTGAATGTACCATGTGGTAGGTACTGTTGCTAACATTGTCTACGTTCTATTCAGCCAGTAGCTGGTACAATCATTTGTACCCTTTTCAGCACTTCATGTTGTAAGTGAAGACATACATGTACTCCCCGGTACATATCCTTGCATAGTATTCCACACCGGGGAAGGTAGAATGGAACACGGTATTTGTAGTGACTCTGAGCTTCATGCTGAGGCAATCATCAGACAGCCGTAATTGACAGCTGAGATATCAACGCCGAAGGCGAGAGGTCCATCGCCAGCTAGCTTGGACGTGAACTTAACAGCATGCCGCAGGGCATCTTTGCAGCTAGTGTTGGCCAGAGTCACAGAGCGGGTGAACCTCTCACTTCTATGTTGTGATCTCGTGAACGTTTGCATGCCTGCTAAATCGCTAATCCTTAGAGCAAAGAGTAATGCTAACATTGGTACCGATTTTCTGTGAAACAGTAGTGATAGTCACTATGATATTATGACCTTGCATAGGACTATACTTCATTGTACTGGATGGTTAACACCATTAGTGTATTCTATTAATTGTCTCTGCTCTGATTCAGGACCCAAAGGATGTGGATCAGGCTGTCGACTTCTCCGGGCGTGGCCAGCCGGACGACAACTCCTCGACTTCGCTGCTCAACGGAGCACACTTTGTGGAACAACTGAAGATATTCTCCGAAGCTAGTCTTCATGACTCCGGGGTAGTCATAACACGCTTGTGTACTCTATTGGAGGACTCGTTTGCACAGGTACATACATGTACACTACTAGTATTTTTTGGGGGGGGTGGGAGGGGGGGGGGGGGGTGCTTGTTTTCTGCTTCATGTATTAGCAGTGCTGGTGCTCACGGTCTGGACGTCTGGCAGTTAGACCAATCGTCTTGGCGAGAATAATCGGTCAGAATTGAAATCAGAGGGTGATGGTCGGTAGCAACACTGAATTATGAGCCAGTCAGGAATATATGCTACTTGTAGACGGGCCACACGGTGGCTGGTAGCTCGAGCTCCATGCTAGCGCGGTGTGTTTCCGCATCACTCAAGTGAAGTATCTGTTACCGCACACAACATGATGTACTACTAACCATCTTGTAGCTGCCATGGGACAAACCCGAGGACACGGAGTGCCGAGGCATCTGTCTCTTAGCACAGCTCTTTTCCCGCGTGGAAGTACGGCAGAGATGACGGGCTAAGCTGCACCCTTAACCAGGCTCAACATATTGCCCTTATAAGTTATAAGTGCAGCCCTTTATACTTTGGGCACACTTGCCTGCAATCAGGCCCTAGGCCCTTCAATTTATGGTACATGGCACCCTCAGATCTCTAGTGACCATATATGCATCGCACTACTGTTTATGGCACATTGTAGTGCACGTCCTGGAATCCCTTCGGCCTTTGCACCAAGAAGGGACCCACTGACCCACTAGCTACCTAGTCAACACGGTACCTTTCTTCAGTGCTAATGTGGCTTATAAGCATGTAGTAGCACTTTATGCGTTATGCAGTACACGAGGGCTGCCTTGCTCCAGGCTTTCCCTGCCAAAAAGGGACCTTCGTGTCCAGCAAGCAGCGTGCATGCCTGTCGTGCCGACAGTGCAGTCTGAGGTCCCTGGCTGTGTCCACACCGCAATCCTGTTCGGTTTTTGGCGGTATCTGTCGCTTGCCATACGCAGCAAAGCTACCATACAGTAAGATCGGGCGCCGAAGAACGCAGGGGCTCGAGCGCAGCCTAGGAAAGTTCTTAAATTTTTGATTCTAGCCAGACCGTTCTTATTCACACGCGCGCGGCGAGTCGAGTGACGTCATGACGTTTGTCATGTACATGTAGTGCAATGTAGTACTTCTAAACTAGTGGGTGTCGTAAATGGGAATGACTGTACATGTAGCAGTTACTGTTTACACGTGTACATGACATGTACTCACCTCCCGTACGTGTACAATGTATGATCAGTTAAATACTGCACTCATGTGGAAATTCCAAATTTTAAAAGTGTTCTTAAATCTGATAATTCTAGCCTGGACTGTTCTTAAATTTTGCCGGTTTTCCAGCCTGGGTGTTCTTCGGCGAGGTGTTCTTCGGCGCCCGATCTTACTGTAGTTCTTCTAGGGGACTCTATATGTGCATGTATACAGTGTTGTATTCACCGACCCCGACCTTGCTGCTACGGTCTGTTTGCTCTTTTGAATTCTCTGGCTTGTCCCGGCCCCCTCTTCATGGTAAGCATCCACCGGCTTTCCCTAAACTCCTCTGATTTCCTGTGTGCTGTTTGCTTGCAGTGTGCACCGCCGCAATGTTCGCACAAACAGCTCAAGTTGCTGCGCGGTCTCGAAGTGGCTATCATTCAGGTGAGTGACTGTCACTGAGCATGCATCCTACGATAGAAGCTATGGTGCAATGCCCAGTAATGATGCATGTGTACGCAATAGACGCCTAGAACATGGCATCTCAAATCCTTCAATTCTCTTTCAAAATAGATCTGCTGTCGGTGTCCATCATTATCGAACGTATAGAAAGAATGAAGGACGAAAAAAGCTGAGAAGTCATAGTTTGCTTTTGACTTTCCAACAGACAAAATTACGAACTCTGTTTGCTCTATTGCCATGTATGTATTTATTGTAGCTTCTGACGTCAGCTGGCACGGCGTTCCCGAAAGATTTCTACTGTGAAACTAATGTTTATGGAATGATGGGAGCGGCACGCTACTTCACACGCTGCACATACTGCATTGTTGACTACGTAGTGCCAAAGTCGGAGCGCCTTGATAGCATGAGCAGTGCTGAAAGCAGCTCTTCCCCATCTCCGCCGCGGATCACAACCCCGCGTATTGGCCCTGTCGCGTATCGCAGCAGAGCCATGCAGTGTAAGTTTGTGTGTGTGTGTGTGTGTGTGTGTGTGTGTGTGTGTGTGTGCATGTGCGTGCGCGTGTGTGTACTTTATAAAGTAGTTCGGTTGGTGAGTGCACTATTGCCAGATAGTGATTTGGTATGTTGACATTGAACTCAGCTGCATGAAAGTATTGTGTTATACTGTTGATGCCATCCACGTTGGTTTCAGATTCTATACTGTAAATCAACAAATTTTCGCCGGTGAAAAACTTTCGCCGATCTTCAAAAAACACTTTTCGCCGCCACTAAACTTTCGCCGTGGGCGTGCAAGAGTCCAAAACAGTGATCGATGTTTCGTGTGCGCATGTGCTAGTAGTATAGTACTAGTACAAAGGTCCGCGTAGTTTGTAGACCCCTGTCTACTGTACGCATTTTTTACAGAGAGTCCGGCAGTATAAGAATAAGAGTGACCCAAACTGACATTTGGTTCTGGTGACAAATTTTGGCCGGCGATTAATTTTAGCCGATTCACATCGACCGGCGAAATCAGCGAAATTAAATCGCCAGCGAAAACTTGTTGATTTACAGTATACCGTAAAGTACCGTGAGAGAACCCCGTCTCTGGGGAGTCAGGGGAGTGTGCCCAACCTAGAGAATGCAGATGGATCCCTGAGAGATAATCATACCCTGATGCCGTCAATCCTGCTGTGCTCACCCACGTACTGTGGCATGGTGAGGCCATTCATACGCCCATCCAATAAGCCCACGAACTTTGATGCAACGGTTGCTTGTCACGCGTGGCTCTACACGTGAAAGTACACACAAAATTCGATCCAACCAAAGCAGAATGGTGATATGTGAGCACTTACCCGATCGGGACCTCTGCCAATCGGCCGATAAGTCAAGACGTCTCAAGATTAGTCCCGATTGCATCTTTCAACACCGTACTCTTCGCCAAGCGGAGTCGGCATATGTGAATGCCCCATGACTTACATGTAGTCCCACAGCAACCGTGGCCATTTTTCTTTTGTTAAAAATAAATTCTACTTCTTCTGAAGCACATTTTGTATGCGGAAACAAATGGCGGGACAATTGAAATGCTGGTTAAATCCCATTGCACTGTAGTACTGCCATGTTGGTATTTCCCTAACACGTGTGTATTTTCTTTTCCCTTTGTTGCCTCTCAATGTATAGCACTTTGTTCTGCTCAGTCGACTCTTCCTGAACTCCACCTCCCAGGACAACACAATGAAGGTCCAGAAGACGATGACAGTGACGGTGGCACCATGCCTCGGAGATCGGTCTTTCGTGGCGACCTTGATCCACTCCTGGAGACAGTCTTGAAGGCCATTCATCCGGTTGGTGATGTTTGATCTGCTGATACATGTGTGTTCTTGCCCATACATGTAGTACAGTTGCGTATAGGGCTTGACAGTGATGACGTCAGAAGTCAATAAATAACGACTTCTGGGGTCAAATTGGATCCACTCTGACCATAGCGAAATATGGTACTGTAAGACATGTTATTATAACAAGTCGCAAATTTAACGATTGTCCAAAATCCGTAGGTTAACGCGAACATACGATTACAGTCTTCAGGCATATCCGCACATATCATATATGTGGCCTTACAGCCTCAACAGAACTTATTATGTTTTAACGAAGAAGTGTCACCCGTTAAAACGTTAGATTTGCTTCCTCGTTACATTTACATGTCTTGCAGTATCTGGTTAGTAGGCCCCTCTTGTTGCGTGCTGGTGTGATTTTTCTTGATACCATCAGTGGGTCCCCGGCCCGGAGGGTCCAGTCCAGTCCCTCTTGTTGCATGCTGGTGTGATTTGTCTTCATACCAGCAGTGGGTCCCCAGCCCGGAGGGTCCAGTCCAGTCACTACCGGCGGATATGTCACCCAAGTGTGAAGGAAACCTCCGAAACAAACATGTGGGTCCAAATGGATCAAAAGTGTGCATTGTCATGACTCTGGCTTGGCTGCAACGTACTGCGCTTTCAAGCCCTATTGGGAATTGTACAGAAAAGCACTCCGTGGATGGCTTGATACTGAATTTACCAAAAAAAGTTGCCACCAGAACTTCCACTTTTGCAATGCAGTACTAGTACTAGTACGTGCATGCCTCTTGGTTATGCATAAAGTGGCTTGAATGAACGCCTGACTAGAATAACACATGTCCTAAACAAGAATTTGTTTCTGTGGCTGTAAGCTCTGCTTCAGGTACACCTTCACATCAAAGGTTGATCATAATGTTGACCGGTCCCTGCTTGGTACACCTGAGCTCAGCGGATAGATCACCGCTTGCCTATGTCGAAGGTCCCTGGTTCGAGTCCTGGTGGCGACAGGAACAAATTTCTTCAGACTTTCTCCCTTTTCAATGCCTCTACTGATGAATGTTTCTGAGATTCTTGTCTCTTTTCCCTTTTTTTGCCCTGGCGTTCAGATTATTACCAGATACATGTCTTCCACTACCCTCAGCACCAGTATGATGCGTGTTGTGTCTCGCATTGTTTACGTTATCAGTGCGTACAGCTTTGAGTTTGTCAAGCGACGAATTTGTTCAGTGTACGTATTCTTTGAATGGAGTGTAAAAATGTGGGGTATGATGTCTCTCTTCTCTCTCTCTCTCTCTCTCTCTCTCTCTCTCTCTCTCTCTCTCTCTCTCTCTCTCTCTCTCTCTCTCTCTCTCTCTCTCTCTCTCTCTCTCTCTCTCTCTCTCTCTCTCTCTCTCTCTCTCTCCCACCATCTCTTTCATGTTTATCCTCCGTACATGGACACACGCACACACACGCGCGCACACACACACACACACACACACACACACACACACACACACACACACACACAATTATATCATTATAATTTTATAGTTATCGTATGGCTGGGGCGGATAGACGCTAGAGTGGCAGGCACTTCTGCTCATGATAGCATGATACTTGGCTTAGTTGACGATTTCTTTCAGGATGACTACCGTATATTCTCTATTATAAGCACCGTGCTTATATTTTTTCAACACCCCTCTACCCCGTGCTTATATTGGAGACCGTGCTTATATTTTTTCAACCAATACATCCATACAGAGCAAGAAGAAATACATGCTAGATATTATGCATGCAGCATTGATTTCCACCAAGACCGTGCTAATAATAGAGACTGTGCTTATAATGTTTCGAAAGGTGCTCACAGTGTGCTTGTATTAGAGACTGCGCTGGTAATGGAGACCTGTGCTTATAATAGAGAATATACGGTATGTTTGTAACATAATATTATTGAAATGCACACGTGCCATTCTATGGGCTTGTTTGTCGATGTAGGTTTGGCGCAACTGAAGAGAAGCCCATGGACGAGGATGCGCTTGAGAATCTTGTTTACTTACAACATGCTAAACCACGGCTGCAAGACATCAATGACATCCTGAAAGGTATTGTACGGCTTTTTCCAGCACTTCCATCTACTGGCAGTAGTGCTTGCACTGGTGTTCAATTTGTTGTTGTTGTTGTAGTGTGGCTACAGCCATGCATTGTAAGTCACAGAGTTGTGGGTACAGACTCCCGCTGATTGAGCCGTTGGTTTAGTTCTTCTTCTGTATGACTTTCATGCAGCTGTAGTCAATGCTGCCGTGTTCAGTTGAAAAAGTGACTCTTGTGCAGTGCCTTGAATAACTTGCTTTTTCCCGAAATGCCAGTGCACGTCAATCCTTGTAGAGATGCTTCGTCACACTTGATTATCCTTCTCCTAGTTCCTATGGCACAGACAAAGTGTCAACGTACAATCACGTGCTCTGCGCAATGTGCTGTATGTTGTGCATTTTGCAGCGACTTTGGGTGTGATCGGTGATATGAAGCGGCTAGAAGCGATTGTTCTCGCCCAGAGCCTTCACCAGGTATGTAACCGATGGCGGAGATGGTAGTCGTGGCGGGGCAGGCACCCGTGCCATGTATGATTTTTGTCTGCAACCATGTTCTCACTTGCTGACTGTGTGACTTGAGTTGAGTATGACCATTGGCAAGCAGCCTTTCTCCCAGTGTTGGTTGACAGTACACATTGCTCAGTGCTTTTACATGTATCTTTTCTTTTCAACACAGAGCAGAGAGAAGTTCTCCTGTCCACTGCTCTGTGCACTACCCAGGGGCTATTCCATCTCCCAATTGACTTGATTGTGTCCAGTGCCCTTTCATACTTCACGCTTCCTTTTGAAAGGGTCTACTAACGATCTAGCGGACTTGTTTGCAACACACCATGATAATAATTATTATGTGTGCCCTGTTGATTCTTTTTGCCTATCATTGTATGCTGTCAACTCATGCGGCACACTGGCATATCCAGATAGGGGCGCGGGGTGCTTGCCAGGCCCTCGTGCCTAAAAACCCTGCTAAGGCGAGACCAAAAAAATAGAGATTCCCGGGCCCTCCCGCACCAAAATCGAGTCAAAGCCAAAAACAATTTGAACAGTTCATACATGTACAGTACTGATCGTGTGAGTAGATCTGTCACGTGGAGTCACACAAACCCGAGTTTGCACGACTCCCTGATGTACAGATCAGGGCCATCGTTGGCCAAAATACAGAAAAATAGAACGGGTAAGCCGCGTACCTGTTGTCTGTAAAAGATGAATAAAAATTACCGGAAAATGCTATAAAAAAGTTCAACATGGCATGCACACATAAAATCGGTTGTGGCAACAAACGCGATTAGGCCGGCTGCAGGGGCGCCGTAATGTCGCACTTGCCCCAGCACCATTCAAACAATTCCCTTTGGCAGTTCACGGCACGAACTTCAACAAAGCCCCGTGAATGCGTACCAGGGGAAGGCTAGACAGCATGTCTCTAGACATCAATAGGCATCGTATGAAAAGCCAGTCAATAGCACTAAAGAGCGAAAGCCTTTGTCACGGTTCGGTTTCACTCGCGCACCGGGCCCGAGCTGGCAGCACAAACAAACGCCGGACGCGAGCTGGCAGCACAAACAAATGCCGTACTCACACGAGACCGTTGGGCCAACGGATGGCCACAGCCATCAAAAACAGGAACAAACCCATCCACGGCTCTTTCTCTTGCTAGCTGTGCTGCTGCGTGCATCCAACTGTTTTGCAATTACTGCACTCCGAGCCACGAAAACGCAGGACAAGACGAGGGCTGATAGTAAAAGCCCAGCGAGTGCAGATGCGATGCACGGACGATGAGAGCTATTTCGATGTCGAAAAAGAAATGAACGAGCTCGAAAGATCATATGAGAGAGCGGAAGGCGGAAGGGACGATCACAGATCTAGCTGGTTTATACGAAGCAGAGAGCTGCTCAGCAATGCGAGAGAGAAGGATAAGATGATTAGTGAGCTGGAAGTACTCCAGAGGCAATTTGACGAAGCGACAGACTTGGCGTTTGAAATTGTAAGAACAACTCACCGCGTGCCAGTCGCCTCAGCTGAAACGCAGCAGTATACCGGTAATTCGCATCAACAGTGCCGCGATGAAGCCAGGGAAGTCGGCGGCTGGTGGCCAGGACATGTTTACAGCAATGAACCGTCCGCAGGACCATGGCTTGGGTTTGAGTCACAGCCGGGATTGCTGGCCAGATCGCTACAACAACGAGACGTGAACAGGTCCGCCAGCGGAGATGCAACAAATGCAACTGATCAACAACTACGTTTTGACACGGATGACCGCACAGCAGTAACAGGGCATTCAGTTATTTCAACAGCTACTGGTACACATGGTACTGGTGGTACCATCCCAGAGGTCACCAGCGCAGCGCTGTCCAGTCCAACAGTCATTGGCCAGTATACAGATGGTTCCGCAACAGTGACCATGACAAGTGCCACTACATGTACCACAGTAAGTGTCAATGATGGTGTGAGTGTTCTTGCTAGGCCTGCTACTGCAAACACAACTACCTCAGGCAGTACATCTAGTAGTAGTTCTAGGTCACTGGTCTTACATTACCCTTGGGCAGTACTGGCAGTAGCAATGTTCTTCCAAGCAATTCTGTATACTCAACCAGTACGCATAGTGTGAATACTGCAGTGAATACTAAGTACAGTGTTCGTACACAGGCTAATCCACACTCTTTCAGAAAGCCTCCAGTGTCAATGGCAGCGCCCCAGTCATGTATCCAGTGGCAGGCACCGCCTATGAGCACAATGTCAATGGCTTCTACAGGTACTAATGTATATGGGCATACCTACCAACCACAGATGTCTTCCGGGTACATGCAACAGCCAAGGGTTATGCAACACCATCCAATATTGGAAATCAAATGTATGCAACAGGGCTACCTCAAATGCAACAAAACCAGGCTCGTGCAGAGCCATGGAAGCAGCTACAACGAGTTGGCATACCGATATTCAGCGGTGACAAACGTACGTTTGAGTCATTCCGAGAAGCTTTCATGGCATGTGTAGATAGTGCACCCGCCACCCCTCAGTACAAGCTGTTGCAATTGAGGCAGTATTTGGCAGGAGAAGCACTAACAGCCATCGAGCGATTTGGCTACTCACCATCAGCCTATGACGCAGCTAAGAAGTTGCTAGAGCGCAAGTGTGGCGGTGAGCGTCGTCGTGTGGCTTTACATATTGAACGCGCACAGCCACTTGACCACATCGATGGGTCTGCAACCAGTGGTACCTCCACGTGCACAGCCAACACTCCCAACAGTAGCAGCAGCAACAGCAGCACAGCGGGCTGGTCGAGTCTCTGTTGATGTTGTGGTGCCTGAGCGCCACATGCGCGACAGCCTGGAAACGACTGCACCAATTCTGCAAACTAGTCGGCACCAAGGTGATTACAGACACCATCATGCTGGCGTTTGTAGCCTACCTGGCACGTCAACATGCCGCGTCAACCGTCCGCTTGTATGTGTCGGCGATCCGGGCAATTGCCAAAGAAAACGGCAAAGATCTCTCTTCGCGAAGAGTGGACCTCGCAGTTAAAGGAGTGGCACGCGCACAGGCCAACCGAACTAAGAACGCCAGCAAGCCAATCCTCCGGCCCCACATAGCAGCTATGCGCAACGCCCTGATTAGGTCTAATCTCAACGCTACCGACCGAGCCATGGCATGGGCAGCCATTTGCCTGGGCTTCTTCGCCTGTCTCCGGGCAAGCGAATACACTTCCACAACCGCCACAACCATGTCAGACGGGGGCCTCCGAACAAATGACCTCTCCATCACGCCGCAGGCCATACAGGTCACAATCAAGAAGTCCAAGACCGACCAACTCGGCAAGGGTCACTCCGTCCGGCTCACAACCACCAACTCAACGGTTTGCCCGGTCAGAGCCATGCATACCTATCTCTCCAGACGCGCCAACCTGCCCAATAGACCACTGGTCATCGAAATCTGTGGCAATTTCCTGGCTGCACAAAGACTCACACGTCTAATCCGTCAGCTCCTGAGCAGCCCAGGGTACCCACCGAACCAGTATCCACTGCACGGCGTCAGAGCCGGACTCGCAACCACAGGAGCATTGAGCGGCTTCACCGAATCCGAGATCATGAAACTCGGCAGATGGTGAAGTGCCTGCTGCAAGCACTATGTCCGCTGTGGAAAGTAACTGTTCACCGTCCGCAGGCGCGCAAGCGCGCACAGCCACATACACGCACCCGCATACACACGCACGCACGCGCACACCCACATGCATGCACACACGCATGCGTACGCGCGCCCGCACTCTGACACCGTGCAAGCATGCACGCATGCACACACGCTGCGCACCCGCTGGTACGCCCACTCACGGACGCACGCATTCACGTTCTAGCACTGACTGTGCACGCACGCTTCTGATACTTATGAGAAGCTATCTGCTCCACTTAGTTGCGGTGCTATTGCTCTCACCTATGGCACCATGCCACCCATAGCTTTTGTGACTGCATGCGATTCAAACCCTTTTCAGTGTCACTTAGGCTGCAACCACACTAGGTACAAAATCACGTACAAACGGCATTACAGTAGAAATCGTCATGCCGGCGCGTGCGAAATGCAAAATGCGCTTTGTAGGTTTTCAGCAACTGGCGCACCCCTGTAGAAAGCCACGTTTGTCGTTTTCGTCGTTTTCGCGCTCCTTCTGCTGTGTACAACTTTGCTTTTGTACCGGGTCATCGTACATAGCATCAGCACCAGCATTGTTTTTGAATTTCCCGGTCTTTTCCAGCGCATGGCACACGCTTTGGTACGACAACGTCACGTGCTGGTCGCGTGAAAACGTCATCTATGCAGACCGAAAAGTGTAGTGTGGTTGAGTACCGACTTGTACTGAGATATGCATGAAAATTTGTACTGTGATTTTTACGTAGTGTGGTTGCGGCCTAAGGGAATACAAACATACGAATGGCATGCATTCGAACTACACGCATGTAGCTGAAGCGCTTGAATACCATACTAACTTAACTAAGGTCATTCAGCTGACCAACGCGGAATTTGGGGGCATTCGGCGGCTTGGTCTGATTCCTAGCTTGTTGGTAACCGGCTTGAGATTTCAAAGGTTGCTATGACAACGTGCAGTCATGCGCAGGGCCACCCAACATGCATTTGGGGGCCCAGGAAAGACAGAACCAACAGCAAAAGCGCTCGGCGAGTATCACGCTACTCATGCAGCACGCACGTTGGCTTAGGGTATCACGCTACCCTTGCGCTGCGGGGTACCACATTGCCCCTCGCTGGAATCAGACCCGCGCCCCGGATACCTTGCGCTGGCCTCCTGACGGCCAAACTCAACCAACTTGTGCACTGTGACTGAGGTTGTGCATGTATTAGCAACATAATGTGGCCCAGGTCGGCAGACTTTCAATTAGGCAAGCGAGCTACTCAGGCCAGGGTGCATGATCACTATTCGCAGCACTTATCGTCCATGCAGCAGTCGGGTTAAAATCGGTTGTGGCAACAAACGCGATTAGGCCGGCTGCAGGGGCGCCGTAATGTCGCACTTGCCCCAGCACCATTCAAATAATTCCCTTTGGCAGTTCACGGCACGAACTTCAACAAAGCCCCGTGAATGCGTACCAGGGGAAGGCTAGACAGCATGTCTCTAGACATCAATAGGCATCGTATGAAAAGCCAGTCAATAGCACTAAAGAGCGAAAGCCTTTGTCACGGTTCGGTTTCACTCGCGCACCGGGCCCGAGCTGGCAGCACAAACAAACGCCGGACGCGAGCTGGCAGCACAAACAAATGCCGTACTCACACGAGACCGTTGGGCCAACGGATGGCCACAGCCATCAAAAACAGGAACAAACCCATCCACGGCTCTTTCTCTTGCTAGCTGTGCTGCTGCGTGCATCCAACTGTTTTGCAATTATTATTTCTCCCTCCCACCTACGCCTCCTGGTATTTATTATCGCTCTACACTATCCTACGTCTCCCAATGAGTGCCACTCAGCATGATGGTACTCCAAGCTACATTGTATTTGATCTGTCCTAGCTCACTATTGTGGACAAAATATTAATTCAATTGCAATGAAGCGCCGGGGGCCGGCGGGGCATTCGGCGGCTTGGTCTGATTCCTAGCTTGTTGGTAACCGGCTTGAGATTTCCAAGGTTGCTATGACAACGTGCAGTCATGCGCAGGGCCACCCAACATGCATTTGGGGGCCCAGGAAAGACAGAAACGCGTTGCTAGGCAACAGCAAAAGTGCTCGGCGAGTATCACGCTACTCATGCAGCACGCACGTTGGCTTAGGGTATCACGCTACCCTTGCGCTGCGGGGTACCACATTGCCCCTCGCTGGAATCAGACCCGCGCCCCGGATACCTTGCGCTGGCCTCCTGACGGCCAAACTCAACCAACTTGTGCGCTGTGACTGAGGTTGTGCATGTATTAGCAACATAATGTGGCCCAGGTCGGCAGACTTTCAATTAGGCAAGCGAGCTACTCAGGCCAGGGTGCATGATCACTATTCGCAGCACTTATCGTCCATGCAGCAGTCGGGTTAAAATCGGTTGTGGCAACAAACGCGATTAGGCCGGCTGCAGGGGCGCCGTAATGTCGCACTTGCCCCAGCACCATTCAAATAATTCCCTTTGGCAGTTCACGGCACGAACTTCAACAAAGCCCCGTGAATGCGTACCAGGGGAAGGCTAGACAGCATGTCTCTAGACATCAATAGGCATCGTATGAAAAGCCAGTCAATAGCACTAAAGAGCGAAAGCCTTTGTCACGGTTCGGTTTCACTCGCGCACCGGGCCCGAGCTGGCAGCACAAACAAACGCCGGACGCGAGCTGGCAGCACAAACAAATGCCGTACTCACACGAGACCGTTGGGCCAACGGATGGCCACAGCCATCAAAAACAGGAACAAACCCATCCACGGCTCTTTCTCTTGCTAGCTGTGCTGCTGCGTGCATCCAACTGTTTTGCAATTATTATTTCTCCCTCCCACCTACGCCTCCTGGTATTTATTATCGCTCTACACTATCCTACGTCTCCCAATGAGTGCCACTCAGCATGATGGTACTCCAAGCTACATTGTATTTGATCTGTCCTAGCTCACTATTGTGGACAAAATATTAATTCAATTGCAATGAAGCGCCGGGGGCCGGCGGGGCATTCGGCGGCTTGGTCTGATTCCTAGCTTGTTGGTAACCGGCTTGAGATTTCCAAGGTTGCTATGACAACGTGCAGTCATGCGCAGGGCCACCCAACATGCATTTGGGGGCCCAGGAAAGACAGAAACGCGTTGCTAGGCAACAGCAAAAGTGCTCGGCGAGTATCACGCTACTCATGCAGCACGCACGTTGGCTTAGGGTATCACGCTACCCTTGCGCTGCGGGGTACCACATTGCCCCTCGCTGGAATCAGACCCGCGCCCCGGATACCTTGCGCTGGCCTCCTGACGGCCAAACTCAACCAACTTGTGCGCTGTGACTGAGGTTGTGCATGTATTAGCAACATAATGTGGCCCAGGTCGGCAGACTTTCAATTAGGCAAGCGAGCTACTCAGGCCAGGGTGCATGATCACTATTCGCAGCACTTATCGTCCATTCAGCAGTCGGGTTAAAGTCATGTACATACATGGGAAAAAAATATTTAAAAAAATTCGCCCGCCCGCACCAATTCCACATGGGTCCTGCCCGGGAATCTCGATTTTATTTTGGTCTCGTCTAAAAACAACAACTCTCTGAGACAAAGGATTTGGGCAGGCAGACACGCGGATCAGTGACTCGTCTATAGTTATATTTTATTGTGTTTACTTCAAAAAGGCAAGTATATGTAGATACTTCTATGTTGTTCTACAACCACCACCCCCTCTTATAACTGTTAACCCCTTCTGTGTCACGGTGTGCGTTGTCTTTGGCATAGCTCATCTGGAACTGGTTTGAATCGAGTAACGGTGAATTTGCACTGGTGACGTCCAAGTCATGCGAGCACATGGATGCAATTGCTGCTGTTACTTCGGGTACGTATGCCATTTCGTGTACAGTGCTTGGTGTTGCCTATTGATTGTAATATTGTATGTCAGTGTTTCATCCAGATGGCTGGCACGGAGCAGCCCGTAAGCAACTAATTGTTACTCTGTGCTTGGTAGTGGGTGGATACTGGATAGCTATAATGGTGTGTGTGTATGTGTGCGTGTGCGTGCGCACGGGTGTATTTGTGTGTGTGTCTGTGTGTGTGTGTGTGTGTGTGTGTGTGTGTCTGTGTGTGTGTGTGTGTGTGTGTGTGTGTGTACACATGTGTTTGTGTACGTGTATGTATGTGTGTGTGTGTGAGTGTGTTTGTGTGCACTCGCGTGTGTGTGTGTGTGTGTGTGTGTGTGTGTGTGTGTGTGTGTGTGTGTGTGTGTGTGTGTGTGTGTGTGTGTGTGTGTGTGTGTGTGCACCTTGTCCTCGCCCACTTACTGAGGTGTGGTGAGCCCATAAGTGGGATCATTTCCGAGTCCACCCAGAGTTTGGGGATTTCAAAGGGTGGTTCAATAGCCAATTGAGTCATCTTTCCAAGATTCCTTTTGTGTCTCTCTCCCCTCTCCTGGGGAGACCCACGTGACCAGTTTTGGCAGTGAGCAACAAGTACAAGTACAAGTGTGTGCATGTGTGTGTGTGTGTGTGCGTGCGCGCGTTTGTGCGTGTATTCAGTATGTTCGTGTGCTTTGCTGGACGCCTGGCTCGTATTCTGTTTTTTCCCTTCACTGCACGTACTGATGCTTTTTTTTCTTTCGTTGTCAACACTGGTCTTTTTGTTAATTCACTGCTACGTATGCTCTCCCGTCCTGTTCGTACAGCATTTGCGGCTGACCTGTTTGAAGTGCTGGACACTATGCAGCAGCAGGAGAAGAAGAGCTCGTCGACAGCGGAGCGTCGACGCACCGCTTTCTGGCCAGTCATGACCGCACTCATGGTCCTGGCCGAGTTCTTCAACACGGACGTGGAGAGCCGCTCGACGGGCCGCCGCGGCAGCGGCTTCAGCACAATGACGCTGGAGGAGGACCAGGTGCGCGGCCAGCGCTTCTGGCAGAAAGTGGTGGCGTCGCTGCGCTCCGGCCACCGATCGTACCGCGACGGCGCTGTGGTGTGCTGCGTGTCGGTGTGCCGCTGTGCTAGCATGGCCGATGCCAATAGCCCGCTTCGAATGGCAACCACTAGAATCCTGCCTCAACTTGTGGTGAGTGCTATAGTGTGCGTCACGCATTTGGATAGTTTGCTTTTTTTCGGCTTGCTTCATCAATGCCTTCAGCGTTATAGGCGATCGGCGTTGTGCTAGACTGCAATCCCCTAGCATTATAGTCAGTTTCAAAAAGATTAGCAATCCTGGCAATCGCCCGGGGAGTTTGCCGTCTTACCGTATGAGCGCTCGAGCGCTGCCTGGAAAAACTCACTGTGAACTCGAAGAAATATCCCGCGCGAAGGTATGAAAAATGACAACTTACTGACGTCGGTACTCGTACATATTCGTCTGGTTTACAACAAACGAGTTCTTCCTCGCATCGATATGGATCATGGAGTCGATAGAGGACATGTCGAAAGTGTGGTAAATTTTGACGAGCGGGGTGCGTCCGTTTTGTGACCAAATAGATTCTTTGAGCTGCCGCGGATGCAATTTACTCTCACGATGTGACGAAAACGGCATCGACACAGACTCATTCCCAAGGCCTTGAAGTGGCAAAGCTATCCGTGTGACTTCGACGACATTTTGAGAAAAGCAGACGCCTGTGAAAGCTGATAGAAGACGACGTTGACTCCTAAATTCAAATAAATTGGCGATCTTCAAATACTAAAATAATTCTCAAACAGAAATCGATCGATGTGCCGGTGTATTCAACAACACGTAGCTACAGCGCAATGACTTCCGTGTTCACTCACACGATTTTAGTGTTGTGTGTGTTCACAACTTCACATGGCGTGAGCCAGTCAAGTGTCAGTCAGTTCGGCAGGAAACGCGAGCTCCAACAACAAGTCGTTTGGCGCAGCCACCTTCTTTGTCTTGTACCAGCGTGATCACCAAAACAATGAAAAAATGAAGAAAAATGTTTGACTTGAAGATTTGTTGGGATTTGAACTCACAACTTCATGGTCAGCAGACAGCATTCATAACCACAAAGGCAAAAAGGAAGAGATAAATCGTGGGTTTTGATAACAAATCGATACTGGCTTCCAGGGCAAAATATTATAAACCATGGGAAAAGGCCAGAAACTTGGCCGAAATACTAACTCCTTAAAACGATTTGTCCAATTATTCCGAAACCTTCACAGAACAATTTGCCGTGCCCTAACAAGCCATTTTATGTACTTTGTTGTCCAAATTTCCCTTATCTTCATACTTTTTAAGACCCAAACTTGATTGCTAATCTTTTTGAAACAGACTGTAGTGTCAATCTACTGCAATAAACTGTATGCAGCCCTTTCTCAACGTACCATTGCTTGTTGTGTGTCTTTTCTACAACATGTCTCTCAATGCTGGCGGTGGTGTGTGTTTGTGTTTCCTACTGGTGCAGGCTCTACTGTTCACTGCCTCCACTCCGCTGGACTACATAGCCTGCAGGCCCACTGTCCTGAGCCCTATTGCCATCACTTCATTTGAGCTGCAGGTGGTCACACAGCTGGCTTACTTCAACATATTGGACGAGAACGTCAACTTGTTCATTCACTGCCTGGACACTGGTCACCCCACGATGTGCTTGGTGGCTGTCTGCTCCCTGCACTATCTGGTCCAGTCGGGTGTGGTAAGTCCTTTTTTCCCCTGCAGAGGCTATATGTATAGAATTCGAGGGCAACCTGAAGAAAGAGTCGTGCATGCGAAGTGTGCACTGGAACGTGTCTAGAGTAACTGCTGCAAGATGTAGCCATGTCTTGATCTGTTCTTCTGTTTCCTGCCACAGCTGGATGCCTCAGACTCCTGGGCCAAGGACATAGGCTGGAAGCTGCGCAGGCTGTTCATGGTTAGTTGCTGCCATCTGTGCTACACGTTCTACACAACAGTAGTCACATGTGCATGTGTGCATGTGTGCATGTTTGACTGCTCGGCTTGTCGAGTTCAACACTATGGATGCATGTATACTTGTCGCCAAAGAAATCCGACCACGGCGGCTTCGCGAAAGCCATGCTAGTTTGCTTCCCAACAAGTACTTGTTTAAATGATGTGTGCTACTTTCCCCACTTCTTTGATTGATTTTTATATTGTCACTTGTGTAGTTTATGTTATCACTTGTGCCTTGGAACTGTTCATATTGGTGACAATCATGACAAAATGCCAGCACATGGCAATAGCTGGGCGTGCATGAACCCGTACCTGAGTTTCTCTACTTTCATGGATATGCTACACGCATGTCCTCGTGTATCCTCTATTGCTCTTCTGTGCTCTGTAGGATAGCAGCGAGCAGGTGCAGAAAGCGTTTGACAAGACCAAGGTGAAAGATGCTCGATCCTCCAGCGTAAGTACGGCATTCAAAACTGGAAACTGCATGGTCAGGAACACCCCATCTCACGTGGCGGGACAGGTTGTCTAAAGGAGGTCGTTGTGTATTCTGTGAAACACCTTTTGCATAGCCCATCATTCTTATATCCAAGAGAAGAGATACATGTAGCATAAGTTACACTTGAAAACCATTCACGATGAGCTTTGATTTTAGAATTCTCGGTGAGCTACTGAGTAGGCCTTCCAATCCCAGGCATGAGCGTAACTGTCACCCGTGCGTGGCTAACATGCGAGGAAGCAGTCCTTCCAGCTGTAACAGCCAGGAGTCTTGACCAAACATATCTGTCAGATCCTGGGTTCTGTGTGTGTGTGTGTGTGTGTGTGTGTGTGTGCGTGCGTGCGTGCGTGTGTGTGTGTTTATGTATGTTCTTTTGCTGGCACAGATGTTCCATTCCTTCACGTCTAAGGTGTTCAGAAGGAAATCCAGCAGTTTAGATCTAGCTGACCTACACGGGGATGGGTGTGGCAAGAGGTTTAAGGAGCAATACATCGACCGGAGGGTCATCGATGAGGTGAGCTTCTGCTGGCAGGGCATACTTATTTCCATACATGATGCCATGATTTCTTATGCCTGATCAGCGCTATTCTACCACTCACTTTCTGAGCCAATTGAAGGAAGAAATTATATGCATCGGAAATGAAATTCTTGGGAGTATGCACATGTACATTCAAATCCTGGCTTGGGAGTACCCTAGAAGTCCGTACTGAACTCCTGTGCAGGTTCATGGGTGCTTGGTTTTGAGTATGTGCAGATGTGTAGGTTTGCACCACAATGCCTGTTTTCACGAGTGCGGTGTTCCAGTTTACATCCGGCGCTTGTATCTACTTCTTGCTTGTTGATTTCAGGAGGGCCAGGAGTCCAAGATCCCGCTCACCGACTGGTTGACACCACGTGTGATGCTAGCCACCGTGTCGCCATCGGTGCTCCGGTATTATGAGCTTGTCGAAACTATCCGCCACACTCTGGATCTGTTTACCCATGCGCCGTCGTTTGCAATGGTGGTTCACGACCAAGCCGTAAGTCATCTTCCTCCTTCATAACTAGGATACCTTTTCATTGAAAGATATTTGCATCGGGCAATTGAAGCCCCCCCCCCCCCAACACACACACACAGTCACCCATTCATGTTTACAAGATTCAACCAAACACCAGGCCTATTGTTGATTGTATGCTGTACACATATTTGAATACTCCTCTCTGGACAGGGGCAAGATGAAATCAAGCCGTACAGCTGCTGCAGATACCTAGTGTCATCAATGCACAAGATAATGGAGGGCTCCATTTGCGTTGTCCCTCAGTTCCTAGTGCCTCTCACAGAGCTGATGGCCGTCTTTCACGGGCCTGACTATGTCAATATGTGGGATCCGTTCTCGGCGAAACTCTGGGTCGGTGTATATATGGTACTGGAGACAACATGTGAAGTAAGTAGACATGTTTTGCTGTTCTTGTATCTTGTTATCCTGGATTTCCTCTCTTGAACTGCTGGTCCGACTGTACTATTATTGTTGTGGAATACGTCCACTTCTCACATGAGCATGTATGGAACAGAGCTGTGCTTCCTGCCTTCTTTTCGTTGAAATGTGTGGTACTGACACGGACTGCTAATCTTTGTCTTGCATGATCGTTCAAACATTATGATATATTAGTACTTACAGTTTGCTGTGGCTCTAGTGCTATTTGTTTTTTGAACTTTTTTCTCTTCTGTTTCGTGTCCAATCTTCTCTTCTCTCCAGTTCTTGCTGTATCTATGCCGTGCAATTCTGAACTGCATCGATGAAGTCTCCACTGAGTCCCTGCTACGCTCTTTGTACAAGCTGCTCTTTGAGCGAAACGTCTTCATTCGTCAGAACTTCAATGAAGTCGTGACTACTGTGGATGTGGAATTCTTCAGTTCCTCGCTGGATATGCTGGAGGTGAGTTTAGACTATTCTCGACCCTGCTTTTGTTTCCATGCTGCTTCCACTCTCGCCACTGCTGCTTTCACTGTTGCCACTGCTGCTTCCACTCTCGCCACTGCTGCTTTCACTGTTGCCACTGCTGCTTCCACTCTCGCCACTGCTGCTTTCACTGTTGCCACTGCTGCTTCCACTCTCGCCACTGCTGCTTTCACTGTTGCCACTGCTGCTTCCACTCTCGCCACTGCTGCTTTCACTGTTGCCACTGCTGCTTTCACTCTCGCCACTGCTGCTTTCACTGTTGCCACTGCTGCTTCCACTCTCGCCACTGCTGCTTTCACTGTTGCCACTGCTGCTTCCACTCTCGCCACTGCTGCTTTCACTGTTGCCACTGCTGCTTCCACTCTCGCCACTGCTGCTTTCACTGTTGCCACTGCTGCTTCCACTCTCGCCACTGCTGCTTTCACTGTTGCCACTGCTGCTTCCACTCTCGCCACTGCTGCTTTCACTGTTGCCACTGCTGCTTCCACTCTCGCCACTGCTGCTTTCACTGTTGCCACTGCTGCTTCCACTCTCGCCACTGCTGCTTTCACTGTTGCCACTGCTGCTTCCACTGTTGCCACTGCTGCTTCCACTCTCGCCACTGCTGCTTTCACTGTTGCCACTGCTGCTTCCACTCTCGCCACTGCTGCTTTCACTGTTGCCACTGCTGCTTCCACTCTCGCCACTGCTGCTTTCACTGTTGCCACTGCTGCTTCCACTCTCGCCACTGCTGCTTTCACTGTTGCCACTGCTGCTTCCACTCTCGCCACTGCTGCTTTCACTGTTGCCACTGCTGCTTCCACTCTCGCCACTGCTGCTTTCACTGTTGCCACTGCTGCTTCCACTCTCGCCTCTGCTGCTTTCACTGTTGCCACTGCTGCTTCCACTGTTGCCACTGCTGCTTCCACTCTCGCCACTGCTGCTTTCACTGTTGCCACTGCTGCTTCCACTCTCGCCACTGCTGCTTTCACTGTTGCCACTGCTGCTTCCACTCTCGCCACTGCTGCTTTCACTGTTGCCACTGCTGCTTCCACTCTCGCCACTGCTGCTTTCACTGTTGCCACTGCTGCTTCCACTCTCGCCACTGCTGCTTTCACTGTTGCCACTGCTGCTTCCACTCTCGCCACTGCTGCTTTCACTGTTGCCACTGCTGCTTCCACTCTCGCCACTGCTGCTTTCACTGTTGCCACTGCTGCTTCCACTCTCGCCACTGCTGCTTTCACTGTTGCCACTGCTGCTTCCACTCTCGCCACTGCTGCTTTCACTGTTGCCACTGCTGCTTCCACTCTCGCCACTGCTGCTTTCACTGTTGCCACTGCTGCTTCCACTGTTGCCACTGCTGCTTCCACTCTCGCCACTGCTGCTTTCACTGTTGCCACTGCTGCTTTCACTCTCGCCACTGCTGCTTTCACTGTTGCCACTGCTGCTTCCACTCTGCTGCTTCCACTCTCGTCACTGCTGCTTTCACTGTTGCCACTGCTGCTTCCACTCTCGCCACTGCTGCTTTCACTCTCGTCACTGTTGCCACTGCTGTCGCCACTGCTGCTGTTCCTGCTATGCTGTATTAGTTAGTTGTGTGACATTGGCCTTTGTGAGTAGGGCAATGGTATCTGCTAGCAGCGGTCTTGCCTGAAACATGATCTGTCATCCTAGTAGCAGCAGCTAGCAACAACAATGTGGAGCCTGGAAGAGCTCCGGCGGGCTTGGCAGTGTCAAAGCACAGCTGTGCATGAGTCGCTGCTTATGACTCGCTGACTTTTGCAATGATACCGTGTGTGCGCCAACGTGTACTACCAGTCGATGCGCCAAGCCAGCTGAGTGGGTCTTTTTATTTTTTTCGCGCGAAAGTTTATGTGGTGAACTGTGTTGGTAAAGATGAAGATGTCAGTCAATGAAATTTGCTTATTTCTTGTGTCTAAACCAACCCTGTACGGATCGAACTGACGATTCCCGAGTGCGACAAATGTCCTGAAGTCTGCTCCTATTAGCTTGGTATCTAGAAATTTCAACTTGAGTGTCAAGTGAAGACTTTGCCAGTTGCAGACGAGGGAATTCTCGCTTCACGATTTTCCTGGTGTGTGGAGATACGTCGGAATGCCGACCCACCACACCCGACATGATGCTTCGGCCGGAATGCAGGTTGGTGCAGATAATTGCCTAATAATATATGTCTAAGCGTGTATACCTTTCCTTTCGTTGCATGCTTGGTTAATCCGACGGCACGAAATTATAGACATTTCGAAATTCACTTGAATATTATTTGGTCGTTGTATGTCTTAGTATTCCCTGTCAGTTTGTGCCTTTTTGTCGCGCTCGCCGACTGTATATGATCAAGCGACATTGGTACATGGTGGACAGTTAGTCATAACTCGTTACATTTTGTCCTTATTCTTTTTATCCATGATTACATTGGCTCACCATCCGAGTTTATTTATATATATTTTGATAGGGCAATATGTAATGTACACACACACACACACACACACACACACACACACACACACACACACACACACACACACACACACACACACACACACACACACACACACACACACACACACACACACACACACACACACACACACACACCACCCACACAGTGACACACACACACCACACGCACACACGCACACACCATCACATTACGACAAAATCAAGGCAATGCCGGCGAAGCTCTATAATTTTCTTGTGCCGCGTGCTAGGAGCATAATGGCATTGCCCGATAATAGCACTTGGTGTAAATGGGCTCCCATGTTCACACACACATACACACACACACACACACACACACACACACACACCACACATACACGCACACACCATCACATTACGACAAAATCAAGGCAATGCTGGCGAAGCTCTATAATTTTCTTGTGCCGCGTGCTAGGAGCATAATGGCATTGTCCGATAATAGCACTTGGTGTAAATGGGTTCCCATATTTGTGAAGTACATGTATTATTCGGTTGCTGGCTATCAATTGTGCTGTGAGCATGGCAGAGTGAGGTCTTCCAGCTTTGTTGGTGTTTGCTCTATCTTGTGTTTACGCTCTGCAGAAAGGATCACATGTAGTGCCTTCTCAGCATTACATTACATCCATTGCGTAGCAGCAATGTGCCATCCTTCCGCGACTTAGGTGGAATGACGTGCAAGTGGTGCTCCAGGGTCAACTTCAATTTGCCGAGCACTTATGCCGCTGGCTTGGGGTCAGCAGCTGGGTGCAAAGTCTCTGTATACAAATCGTGCACTGTCGTCAACAATATGGCATCCTTGTCCAGCAATTCCCGTCCTGTAGCGGCAATGACTATAATATTGGGGAAATCACTCTCGGCACCTTCCGTGCTGTACTGAGAGATGATGCTTCGCAATTGGTGGTCTGTGCTTGGTGCATTGTCGGCAGGGAGCATGTCAATTTGCTTTTGGTAGCAGCGTCTACAAAATCGACTCTCGTCTGAAATCCTGACATGGTGCATGCTACGCAACACATGCTCTGCAAGCTGAAAGTTTGGTGACTTCCACCTGTGTTCTGGTGTGAGTCTCGACTTACACCAAGCACATGTTGCATGGCCCACACACTGCTGGTAATGGGTTGGGCACAGAAGCGGTTCGAACTGTTCTTTCAGACTGTGCACGCGCAGTTTATCTGCAGGACAGTGTACGGATGCCGCTCCGCTGCAATCATGTACACTGCATGTGCTTTGGCTGACTGGTGGCTTATTTTCTTTCGCTGCTGTGCATACTTGGCGTCGCAGTGCTTTGACGCACTTGCAATAAATGCATTGACCTGACGTGATGGATGTGCATGTGTGTAGCTTTTGCCAATCTGACAGCATTGCGTCATGTGTAAATCGCTTGTCAGATGGCACTTTGGAGCAAATGCTTCATTCTGGGCCACATGGTCGTCAAGTATGTATGCTTGTGCCAGTTGTGGCATTGCTGGGTCTTCCTGCCGCTGACATCTGTGCACACAAGCATGGAAAATATACGTAAAAACACTAGTTAGAAATCACGTCACCAGAGGCATGCCCTTTTTTCGGCCAGAACATAACTTCCGCTCCAATGTCACAAAGACTTACTCTTTCGATACGTCCAGCCTAGAAGCAGCGAAATGCCTGGTTAATTCGGTGGCACGAAATTATAGGTCGGGCGACGAAATTTCGACGAAAAAAGGAAAAGAGACAAACCGACGTGTAGCGACACCAAACTACAGAATTTCGTCGTTCTTGAAGAACTCATAACAGAAAAAGGTGAAAGGCGACTACTGAATCCTCGAGTGTGACGAATAACTCCGAGAAAGCGTGAGACTGGCCAGCACGTACATACATGAAAACGATCGTATGTTGAGAATGCCTTGAGAAAAGTGCCCAAAAAGGGTGCATCTGAAAAATAGAACTCTGTGTTCCGACGTGATTTTTCAAATCTGGCGCATCGACTGCTACCATGTGACATGTACATGTAGTATGTACCTGCAGGTACGAGAGAGCTTGGAAGCTCAGGGCCCTACGCTATGCTTTTTTGCCTTGATGACCTAGACAAGAAAAGCATAGGGATGTTATAAATTCTTTAAAAAATTCCTTTTTTTTTAAGACATAACCTGGGATTCGAACCCGCACTATCGCGCCCTGCATGCATCCCCCGATAAACTTCGCATACATCCTAATTCTTCCAAGTTGCTTCACATTATGATCTTGCATTTGAAAGCCCTATTTGAATATGCATTGTGGCCAGCCGTCTTTGGTGGTACGGTACGGTAGGGATAGGTACGGGACAGGTACGATCGAGGGTAATACGACACCGTCTCCCATACCGTACCGTACCATCAAACACAGCTGGCCACATACAGCTGCCCGCAATATTCAAATAGGGCTTTCAAACGCAAGATCATAACGTGAAGCAACTTGGAAGAATGGGTATGAATGCGAAGTGTATGGGGGAATGCATGTAGGGCGATAGTGCGGGTTCGAAGCCCAGGATATGCCTGAAAAAAATAGGAGAATTGAAAAATTTATAACATCCCTATGATTTTTTGCCGTCAGATACGCCAGGCGTGACACAAACAAACAAACAAACAAACAAACACACAAATACCAAATTAAAGCTGTGTGGACCCTGGCTAGCGCCAGACATTACTGAAGTAACGTCTTTTGCATAGCTACGGGAATTAAACTTTGTTTTGTTGTGTTGTGTTGTTACGTGTAGGCTCTGCTCTTAGTTGGCATAACACACTATGATGCGCAGACAATGTACTGGTCAGTGCTGTGTCTGGATACTCTTGTTGCACTCATCGACTCGCTGCTGCCGTTCGACCCGTGGATCACCGGACCGGAGGCGATGGCGCCCGCTTTCCGCGACAATCTGACGCAGTATCGTGCCATCATCGGCCTGCAACGCAAGAGTGCCGGCCCGCCGCCACGCAAGGCTATCCTGGACGAGGCACGCTTGCTAGACAAACATACCGGCGGCATCATGCACGCTTGGCAGACCATGGCTAAGTGGTGGCGGGAGCTGACCGCACAGATCCAGTGTGCACTGGAAGATGGTGCCAGTGACCAGACAGAAGTCCTCGACAGTGTCCAGGTTAGTGAAGGGCATTACTGCTACCAAGAGTACAGGACCCCCCAGAGTGTGCAATGCCTGATCCAGCTCAGCATAGGGTCTTGGTCGAGCGTAATCTGATCTTTGCGTCATAATACCGTACACATCTGCGGGGAACCCGGGGAGTCGCGGGTATTCTTGGATCAAAAACAACGGTGCTCTGCCTCGAGACCGGCCTTGCGCTGGTGTGACGTGTACGCATGACATCAGAAGATCCGACTACGCTCGACCAAGCCCCTATGCAGAGCTGGATCAGGCGTTGCACACTCTGGGGGGTTATGTACTCTTGCTGTTACTTGATTCACACACGCAATCTCTTCAGATGAGCTAATTGCACAATGACATAGTTTATACCACCGATACGCCACACAGCCACCTGGGGATGGTTGTGTGGCGTGTTGAA
The DNA here is from genome assembly GCF_964019385.1 of Sycon ciliatum. Classification (NCBI taxonomy): domain Eukaryota; kingdom Metazoa; phylum Porifera; class Calcarea; order Leucosolenida; family Sycettidae; genus Sycon; species Sycon ciliatum. The sequence goes on along the minus strand of NC_088643.1, from coordinate 55,841,435 downwards.
CAGTGCATTCCTGAGCCTAGCCTACTCACATGCATTGCTCATACCTTTCGTATTTGGCAATGCGCAATGGGTGTGTTAGTAAAGGATATTGCTGCTACATGTACTTGATTGGCACAGTCTTCAGATTTGTAAGTTATGTGCTTGAAATGGGAATACCGGAATAGTCTCAATTGCTCTTGGATTGCGCTGTATATGGTACACGTAGTGACTTCAAGTTTCATCTTTATTGCGTGAGCATGTGCGTATGTGCATGCCTGTGTGTGTGTGTGCGT
>NC_088643.1:55829147-55840963 GCF_964019385.1 Sycon ciliatum | reverse complement strand
GCGTGCGTGTGTGCGTGCGTGTGTGTGTGTGTGTGTGTGTGTGTGTGTGTGTGTAAAGATGAAGAAGTGGACCGCCATGACGCAGAGTCTCAGCGCCCTAAGTGGAGCGCTACCAGTCAACTCTGACAACAAGGAGCTGCTCGAGTCAGAGTAAGACTATTTATGTGTGTGTGTGTGTGTGTGTGCGCGCGTGTGTGCGTGTGTGTGCGTGTGTGTGTGTGTGTTGCCGGAAAGCTAGTTGCTCGCATGGTTGCCAATCGTCGGCAGGTTCTCGGAGAAAGGTGCTTGCCTGACTCGCAGTGTGGTTTCCGCAGGGGCCGTGGTTGTTCGGATATGGTGTTTGCTGTGCGGCAGATCCTGGAAAAGTTGCACGAACATGCCACGAAAGGTTTCGCTGTATTTATCGATCTGAAGAAAGCGTACGACTCGGTTCCGCGGAGTGCTATGTGGAGAGTGTTGGCTAGACTTGGCGTCCCAGGGAATCTGATCACCATCATCAGTTCCTTCCATAGCGACATGACTGCCAGTATTCGTGTGGGTGGAGACCTGCTTGCACCGATTCGGGTTGAGAATGGCTTGCACTATGGCCCCCGTTTTGTTTAACCTATACATGTGTGCAGTCTTCGAGAGATGGCGTGGCGTGATTGCTGATGATGGTGAGCTGGGGATCCCACTCGTCCAGTTTCGGAGGGAGCGGCTTTTCAACACCAGATTGGCAGAGTATCGCAGAGTTCGGCTGACGGAGTGTCAGTTTGCGGATGATTCAGCCCTGCTCGCAGTTACGCATGTTGGTGCTGAGAGGGCTCTATCCTCGTTCAGGGATGTAGCTGGTGCGTTTGGCCTTAGTGTCAATATGTCCAAGACCAAATTCATGGCGGCTTGGGCTGGTATTGTGGATGCCGACCAGACCCCTTTGGATGGTGTTGTTGACCACGTTGAGGCCTTTCGCTATCTCGGTTGTCATGTTACGCCAGACGCCCGGAGCTCATTTGATGTGTCTCGGCGAGTTGCTGCTGCATCGGGTGCGTTCTGTACACTGCGGGAGTCGGTTTTCGACAGTGATGACTTTAGCATCGCCATCAAGCGCGTTGTGTATGGAGTGACTGTCCTGGCGGTCCTTCTTTATGGATCTGAGAGTTGGACCGTCAGGCGGCGTGATGTCCGTCGCCTGGAGTCCTTTCACCTGCAGTGCGTGCGTTCCATCCTGAAGATAAATCGTGGCCGGCAGATCGAGGAGCACATCTCCTCTCTCCAGGTTCGCAGGATGTGGGGCGATATGGAGGAGATCGCGGATAAAGTCAGAGTCCGCCGACTTCGATGGCTTGGCCACGTGTCCCGCATGCCAGATCGGATCCCTCGTCAGCTGCTGTACGGCGCGTTACCCTCCAAACGTCCACTGCATGGACACCATAAGCGCTGGAAGGACTACGCGAAGTGCGACTTGATGGCTGTTGGCGTTCCTCTGGAGCAGCTTGGTGACATCGTCCAAGATCGACATGGATGGCGGGTCACCTGCCGTGATGCTGTCGACGCTATTGTCCAGTCCCGCATGGAGCCTGTGGCGAAGCCCCTCATCTGTGGCACTTGTGCGCGCAGTTTTCGTCGGCCGCAGGATATTGCGAGGCACACGTGTAACGCTGTTCGCGCGGCCCGCGCGCTGAGTATGGCGTTCCCTGCCCGGTGGACAACATGTCTCCTGGTCTGCCCCGTATGGGGCCACATAGCCAGTCATGGCAGTGGAAGAAGGAAGGAAGGAAGGTGTGGTTGTAGTTGTGACCAAGAGTACTTCATGCAGTACATGTACATGAGAGACAAAGTGTACAGCGCTATAACTTCTCACTAAGCTGATACAATCTACAAGTAGGAATTTCACCCTCACAATAATCCACTCCGGCTGTACTCTCTCGTTTTCATGTACTGTTGGTGTGTGACAATACAACTCTTTTTTCTTTTCTTTTTTTTTACCGCGGTATGATCCTTTTTTCATTGCTTGCTCCGTAACGTGACGTGATCTGATCCATGAGTAAATCATTTCTTCAGATGTGGGCATAGCATATTATTCATCAAGTTGATGAATGATGTGATGTAATCGGAACTGGTCCAGGGCGCCGCCAGCTTTGTACTTCGGGTCAAATTTTACCTAGCACTATTCTTGGTGTGCAGAAACTGGGCGGTAATTAATTAACACGCACACCTGGCAAGCTTCTTTTACCGTAGCTATGAACTTATTTGTATGTGTGTTTTGTGTGTGTGTGTGTGCACGCGCGCACGCCTGCTTGTGCATGTTGTGCATGCCTGTGTTTGTGTTTCTGTGCATATTTCAGGTTTCTGAATGAGGCAATGTCACTCTTGTCGTGCACAATAGAGGGGCGTGCTGGAAATCAGGCAAGTGTCATGCTTCTATTAAAAGCGGATATCAATAAATCACTCTGTATTTACTAGACTAGGCATAACATTATGGATGGGAAGAACTCCCGTTATTGCGAACAAATACCATTGGTCTCTTGGTGTTCGTCCAGAAGAGGTTTCACTGTACAGTAGAACATGTAACTAAAGATCACCGTGACTAGCAACCAGCCTGGTACTGAAGACCACCGTGACTAGCAACCGGCCTGGTACTAAAGACCACCGTGACTAGCAACCAGCCTGGTACTAAAGACCACCGTGACTAGCAACCAGCCTGGTACTAAAGACCACCGTGACTAGCAACCAGCCTGGTACTAAAGACCACCGTGACTAGCAACCAGCCTGGTACTAAAGACCACCGTGACTAGCAACCAGCCTGGTACTAAAGACCACCGTGACTAGCAACCAGCCTGGTACTAAAGACCACCGTGACTAGCAACCAGCCTGGTACTAAAGACCACCGTGACTAGCAACCAGCCTGGTACTAAAGACCACCGTGACTAGCAACCAGCCTGGTACTAAGACCACCGTGACTAGCAACCAGCCTGGTACTAAAGACCACCGTGACTAGCAACCAGCCTGGTACTAAAGACCACCGTGACTAGCAACCAGCCTGGTACTAAAGACCACCGTGACTAGCAACCAGCCTGGTACTAAAGACCACCGTGACTAGCAACCAGCCTGGTACTAAAGACCACCGTGACTAGCAACCAGCCTGGTACTAAAGACCACCGTGACTAGCAACCAGCCTGGTACTAAAGACCACTGTGACTAGCAACCAGCCTGGTACTAAAGACCACCGTGACTAGCAACCAGCCTGGTACTAAAGACCACCGTGACTAGCAACCAGCCTGGTACTAAAGACCACCGTGACTAGCAACCAGCCTGGTATTAAGGGCAACCGTGACTAGCAACCAGCCTGGTATTAAAGACCACCGTGACTAGCAACCAGCCTGGTACTAAAGACCACTTCGCCAGGCACGGACGATCTCACATTCATATTATTATTATGGCTGTGCGGTGCAAGCCTCTAACTAAGGACCACCTGCCACTATAGACCGCTTTCTCTGGCCCCAAGGGGTGGTCGTTAGTCACAGGTTTCACTGTACACTCTTTGTGGATACAGACTTGATTGACAATAACATAGTTCTTCTGTGTGTGTGTGTGTGTGTGTGTGTGTGTGTGTGTGTGTGTGTGTGTGTGTGTGTGTGTGTGTGTGTGTGTGTGTGTGTGTGTGTGTGTGTGTGTGTGTGTGTGTGTGTGTGTGTGTGTGTGTGTGTGTGTGTGTGTGTGTGTGTGTGTGTGTGTGTGTGTGTGTGTGTGTGTGTGTGTGTGTGTGTGTGTGTGTGTGTGTGTGTGTGTGTGTGTGTGTGTGTGTGTGTGTGTGTGTGTGTGTGTGTGTGTGTGTGTGTGTGTGTGTGTGTGTGTGTGTGTGTGTGTGTGTGTGTGTGTGTGTGTGTGTGTGTGTGTGTGTGTGTGTGTGTGTGTGTGTGTGTGTGTGTGTGTGTGTGTGTGTGTGTGTGTGTGTGTGTTGGTTGGTTGGTTGGTTGGTTGGTTGGTTTTGACTGTATGTTTGTGCCTGGCTCTTCAGATCCAGACAATCACACGCATTGCTTTGGAGAACATCAGCCCGTCCGCTATTCCAAAGTGTTTGAATTTGGTGGAGCAGCGTCTTACCGAGATTCTGGAGCAGGTACATGTACTATGCATGCATCTTTTCTGCCTCTTCTGGTTTAAGGAAGTGCTGTTGTGATGTGTATATACTGCATCAGGAGTGTCTGCCAGCTTCACCTATTCAATCATGCCAGTACTTCGAAGTATGTGTACACTGTATACATAATTCTGTTTTGTCTTCGGAGTGGCACTGGCGCTCCTCTGACTTTCTTTTATTTGAAAGTCTCTTTATCAGAGAACACACTCTATCTGTTCCAACATTCTGTGTTTTTGTTGTGTGTTTGTGTGTGTTCCTAGGTTGCTACTACCGGTGTTACTATAGAGAGTACACTGTTCGTTGAGCAGGTAAAGGCCAGTGATGTACATGTGGGAGCACGCACAAGAACTTCTGGTACAATGGAGTATTTATTTGCTCTTTGTAGTCTTTCACCAAGCTCATTGGTTGTCTGCCAATCTTTCTTTGATGTCTGCATCAGTGTCAAGTGTCGTTTTGTCTCTTTTCAGGAATCAACTTGAATGGGCTGAATAGAGAGAGAGAGAGAGAGAGAGAGAGAGAGAGAGAGAGAGAGAGAGAGAGAGAGAGAGAGAGGGAGGGGGGGGGGTGATCAAACTTGACAAGTACTTAAAAATGTAGTACATACCGTAAAGTACCGCCAGAGCGCCCCACCTTGATTTTACAGCCAGGGAAAGGAAAATCGTATGGCAGAGTGCAACGAAGTTTGTACGATGTGAGAACCTTAGTGTACTAAGGGCACACTTGCCAGGTTTTTGTGTGGAGCTTGTGTCCGCTCGAAGGTACGGATTGACTGCAAAATGTGGAATATGTGTACAAGGTTCATGTCGTATGACCTACAGACAGCAGACCACCTCCACAATACGACCACGAAAGGACGAGATGGTGGGGCGCTCTGGCGGTACTTTACGGTACTTGAATATCAGTACATGTGCACGGACCGTGTCGTATCAAGGGTGTTTCTAATTCTATCTCTCTGTACAGGTGACATCACTGCTGAAGCCAATGTTTGAAACAGTGGTTCATGGCCAGAACAAGTACATGAGTTTTGTCAATGTGGAGACTATTGTGCTTCACCTATCAAAGTAAGTGTTTTTGGAACTTGAGCCAGGGATTTCCCCACCTTCGTGACTACAGAGCCTGTACTCGTACCCACACTGCTCTCCACTAGATCATGTACAATGAGGCAGCCTTGCCTGTACACTAACCCTGAGCGTGCGTGTTTTGATTGTGTTGCTTGCATGCCTTTTGTGTGCTGTAGGTACATAGCTGAACTGAGTGTCCCCAACGTGACACTGCAAATACATCTGTGCAGAGCAATACAGACGGTAAGCTGCAGCTCGGGCTTCAACGCCTACTGGAGCATTGCCATGGACTGACTTGCTACACAGTCTACCTTGATCAGACATGTGATCATGTCATATCACTACGAACAAATAATAACCTCATTCAACTCTAGCCATCCCGTACACTTCCATTGGCCTGCATGCAGTTAGTGCCTGGCTGATCTCGGTGATCTGCTGTACATATCTTGCCACACCGGAGACCCAAAGCACTCAAAGCCTTACCGAGGCGAAATCTGAACTACTTTTGCAATTATGCTTATCTGCACACTCACAGTACGTAAAATAACCTCTGTATCATTGGTCATGCCTATTCTCTGCAGATGATGTCATGTCGCTCTGAGCTTTTCTTCCGGAGAGAGCATTACTTCTGCAATTGCCTGGGCAACTGCCTCATCCGCTGGCTTGGTCGCTATGAAGACGTCTTGGGATCAACGTCACGAGATGACAGGTTCGTAAGAGTTCACGTGGAAAGTCGTTCCCCTTGTTGTGGTGGCCAGTGTTACCACTGCATGCTTCTCTGCTCAGTACTGTCTGTTGGGTGTGTGTGATGGCTAGTGTTGCCACTACATACTGCTCTGTTCAGTACTGTCTGTTGTGTGTGATGGCCAGTGTTGCTCGTTAGGTTTTGTGCCATTCTTACAACCAGGAAATACAGTGAAGCCTGTCTTAGACGATTGCTCAAGGGGCCTTCAAAATGTGGTCCCTGCGTACAGATGGTCTCCTTATCCAGGGCCATTTGACTGGCGATAATTTCTCTCGGTCCTACACGTAGCTGTAGCGGTCCTCTAGGACAGGTGGTCACCTGATCAGAGTGGTTGCCTTGACAGGTTTTACTGTAGGGTGTTTCACCGTCCAAAAGGTTGCTACTCTATGCCCTGGGGTCACAGCGTATTCACACAGTTCATACAGCTACAGCAAGGAGGGAGAACGTTCCTTTTGCAACTCCTAGTGTACATCCTCCACTTGTGATTGCTTTGTCTGCCTCGCGGCTGCTTCCATGTACTGTAAAACGACAAACTTTCGCGGTGGCTAAATTTAGCGTTTTGGCAAACTGGACCAGTTGGCGGCGATTCATTTTAGCGATTTTTACCTTCCACCGAAAATCAAAGAAGTTTATTTTACGAAGCCTCGGAGTGCATGGGCGCAGAGTGCATGAAGAATGAGAGAAGAAATGAAAGAATGAAAGAAGGAATCAAGGAATGTAACAAGGAATCAAGGCATCAAAGAGAACCATAAGGTAAGTACTAGTACTGGGAGAAAGGATGGCACGTTCGAAGAGGGATCATCGGAAGACTTTCTCTTCGAACTGCTGAGCCACTGCGATACTCATCGCGATAAAATTCAGGCGACTTCTTCGAGCAGTACAACACTAAAATCTACGCAACAGCAAGCTGGCCAAACGCTCCAATAAGTTCAACAACACTCTCCACAACACTGAGACATTCTCCAGTCGATTGTTTTATTCTCTTCTGGTTCAAGTCGCCGTACTCCAACGACAACTAATGTTTATTACTTGCAAGACTGGTGTTGGTACGTAACCCGTCGTTGCAACAGCTGCGCGCTTTGGTTGGACATAGCCGGCCGTGCAAGCATCGATCAGCGCTGTGAATGTACGTACAGTCAGTGCAGTGAGTGATGCATGCGAATGTACTGTACAGATCTGTTGCAAAACGATCGATCATCGACGCATCGCGTAGTACGTACTTCAAGTAATACTAGTAGTACAAATTTCATATTCGCGTGTCAAACTTTCGCGATTCGACCCTGCTTGCGAAAGTCGCGAAAGTTTGTCGTTTTACAGTACTGTACTGCAAGTCAAGAATATTTCGTACGTGAAATGTCGTACGTTTCACCCCAAACTAGTTATATGCCAATATCGTTCTATATACGAACTATCTACCGTGCCGTTTGTAACTTTGTACATTAAAACAAAATAGGCTTAGTACGCATTTTAATTTCGTACACAGCCTAGACACCAGATTAAACCTATTTTTTCTGGTGGTTTGTCTCATTTTTCAGGGATCTCTTGATGGTGTGTGTGGCAGCCCTGGGCCAGTTGTTTGCTGATCTGGTCGTTGATGAGACTGTTGTGGATGAGCCAGCTCAATTGGTATACAATCGGTGAGTGTTGATTGGTGCTGCCATGCTACATGCTAGTGTATATTAAGTGGAGCAGGACGGTGTTTAAACTCAAACTCTAAGTTGCCTTGATGCGATCTCTCAGACCAAGAGTACATAACCCCCAGAGTGTGCAACGCCTGATCCAGCTCTGCATAGGGTCTTGGTCGAGCGGAATCGGATCTTTGCGTCATAATACCGTACACATCTGAGGGGAACCCGGGGAGTCGCGGGTACTCTTGGATCAAAAACAATGGTGCCCTGCCTCGAGACCGGCCTTGCGCTGGTGTGAAGTGTACGCATGACATCAGAAGATCCGATTCCGCTCGACCAAGACCCTACACAGAGCTGGATCGGCGTTGCACACTCTGGGGGGTTATGTACTCTTGCTCAGACATTATATCTACGAGGACATGCCACCTCGAACCTCGATTGTGTCGCATGTCGATTCAGGCATCTTCGTCGTAATGCCCTCCTTGTTGATGTCAATGGTGCCAATTCTTGCACGGATCCTCGTTATCCGAGCTGGTACCACTTGCAGTTGCAGTGCCTTAGTTGAAGTTCGGACCGAAGGCTAGACTCTGGCTAGGCTGACTAGGCTTAATCCGCAAGGTACAGGGTTTCTTCCTAGTCAGCAATGTCTGTAGACCGTGCTGCACGCCATTGGCCGCTTTTCTTTTTTCTTCTTAAAAAAAAAAAGGGTTACCATGCATGTGTTGTGCGCGCTCGTGCCTGTGGATGTTTGTGTGCTGATGTGTTTGTGTGCATGTGTGTGGGTGGATGTGGGTGGATGTGGGTGTGGGTGCATGTGTGGGTGTGTGGGGGTACATGCACATGTGTTGTGTTGTTTAGTTACTGGGACACAATCGAGAAGATCATTGCCCAGTGCACGGTGTGGGCGTTTGGCCCCAGCGACGAGGAGGATAGCTACTACACATCATCAACCACGCAGCTGATTCACCCTCGCAGATCCATTGCATCGAGCAGTGACCTGACTTCACTGCACCAATTCAAAGGCAGGAACCATGGCGGCCTCTTCTCAGCTTCGCTGCAAGGACCTCAGTTTGCTGCCGATCTATTGCTGTTGGCGCAGGCTGCCATGTCTAACTTGCTATGCGCAGACACTAAATGCTCGCTGGTTCGAGGCCGTGGAGGTGAGGGTCCTGTCACTCCAGTGTGCCTGTACCGTTGAAGTCACTTGGGTCTCCCCAGGGAAAGAGGAGAGAGATACTGAAGTGGTCTTTGAAAGAAAACTCCATAGGACCTATTATCTTCCCGTCATTTGCTTTTGTGGGGCAAGTCCACTTCAGTTGTGCACATTATGAGACCAGCCATGCATAAAAGGTCATGCGTTTGCAGCCGACTTTATGTACATGTTTCACACTCACACACTCACACACGCACACCCACACACACACACACACGCACACACACACATGTGCATACATGCCTGTATATTCACATGCGGTCATTCTGGCTTTGCTTGCCTTGCCCGTTATTTTCTTCTGGCTTTCCCAGACCGTGGTCGAAGTGCATCGGATGCATTCAGTCGTGTCATCAGTAAGTGAACCATCAGTGTATTTGCTCTCTTTGTTGATCAGATCATTATCTATTCCACCTGGTTACTGCAAAGTCCTCGTGTATTGATACTGTCTACTCTCAATAAGACGCGTACCCAATCTTGAAGACAAATATGCATGACTTATAGCCTAGTTCACATTCGACGCAACGCCGACGGTACGGGACGTAAGGGCTTGTCGGGAGGGCTGGGGTGAGCTGTAAAATCCTGTACGATTCGTACGACACGACATGCGGCAGTCATTGCGACGTTCAACGTCGAACGGCGCGAGTCATAAGGCACGGTCCGTGACGGGGTGACTTTCAGACCTAATTTCTCGTTTTTCGGGACTTCTTTTCAATTATTTCTCCTTGAAAGAAGCGGAATCAAGTTCACAATACCAGTTTTTCATGAAGATCAAAAAAATTAGCCCTGAAAGTTGTGGCATTCAAATAATAGCCCCAGGAAATGATAGAATAGTTCGTTTGTCACACTTCTGAACTATCCCTAAATACTATAAGTGACATGAGATCTTATGTTGCTAAAATTCAACTCAAGTCGTGCTAGCCATTCTGTGAGTTATCATGGGAAGCGCAGTGTTCGAAATGCTAAAATTTTTTTAAGGATGAATCGGGAGTAGTCGGCGCACGACGCCGTCTCCTGTTCACACTCGAATTGCAGCCGTTTTGTACGCTTGCGTCCCCGTCTACGCCCGTCTACGGTATGAAAAGTTGGATCGATCCAACTCTTCCCGTCGCTTCCCGATCTGTACGGTAGTACGGTTGCGTTCCCGTTCCTGGTGTTCACATTGGACGCTGTCAGACCGTCCCGTCGCTTCCCGTCGATCCTTACGTCGCGTCCCGTCGCGCCCCGCCGAATGGGAACTAGGCGGGTATCACGGGTGTGTGGCTTACATAATAGCGCGTATGTGCTAGTATACGAAAGTACATGCCCCCGTCCGAATTGCAGAAGTGTGCAACTTAAAGTACGTGACTTATTGCGGGTAGACTGTACAGTTTGTCTCATAGCCACTGCTTGCCTGTTAGATTGGTTTGTGTTTTGAATTTTTGATTCCTTTCACCGTCTTAAGTTGTGGCTGCTTTGTGTTTCATGTTGCTCAGCAAGCATCTCTACTCGTGTCCCATGCGTCTCTGAGTTTCGCGAGAAAAGTCGGTGCACTGTGCTTTGTTCTTGCAGCTGATTTGTGCGTACACATATGTGTTTGTGTGTGTGTGTGTGTGTGTGTGTGTGTGTGCTCGTGTGTATGTGTGCGTGTGTGTGCGTGTGTGTGCGTGTGTGTGTGTTGCTGTTTTACAGAGTACTGTGACTTCTGTCATGTGAAATGTCGTGCCTATTTCATGGAGAACATGACAGCCATTCTCAGACAGGTACGACAGTAGTATAGAACTGAAGAATGCAGCATAGTGAAAATGTAAACCTGGGTCAAATTCTACGAATACAGTCAACTTCGCTAATAACGACTGCGGACATAACGACAATTCGCGAATAGTGACAGAATTTCCATGCTCAGAGCAAAGTCCCATCTAACTGTAATACATAATTATAATGAGACTTCGGGTATAAGGACACTTCGCAAATAAGGACACTTTTCTGATGCCCTGCCGAGTGTCGTTATTCGCAAAGCTGACTGTAGCTCTCTTTTCGAAATGAATGCATCGTACGTCTGAAAAAAATCTTCAGTAATTTTTGGACTGTCACGGCTGCTGCGGTCAGCTTGATAAATGGCCAGAAAGATAGACTGTATTCATGTGTAAATACATCTGGATGTAGCCAAACACTTCTTTTCATGGTTGTTTGTTCCCAACAGGGTAGCTATTTCAAGGAGCCGGAGAATATGGCAACAATGCACCTGAACAATCTCTGTAGCATCATTGTCAGCAAGAACAAATCTGGTCGCTACCCGATCGCCGATGTTCTAATGAAGGTCACCAGCAATATGGACCAGGTACAGTCTACTGTCCACATCAGACTGCTGCTGCTGCTGCTGCTGCTGCTTTTTCTGTGACATCATCTTTGCTGGCTACTGAATGTCTCTTTTGCGCTGCTTTGTGTGGCAAGGTTTGATATTCAGCATTCTTGCACTGGTTCTACATGTATGTACACTGTGGGGTTGGCAAGTGCACCAGTTTGTGCCATGTTGGAGTCAGTAGCTTTCACAGAACAGCTAAATGAACGCATTACTGGCGCTGGGCTCTCGCAGGTCAAAGGCACCTCACTGTTGTGTGGTGTCGTGTATGTATAGCCCGATGCATTATGGCATGATGCCGTGGGTATTCCCATCTGCGGTAGAAACCCAGATACAGTGTATCTACCGCAGAAATCCGAACGACGAGTCAAAAGTAGCACCCCGTTTTCATTTCATTACATCATCCCACGTTCCCAAAAACCGATCCAGGGGCCGCATGAGCCGTGGCGCTGCTTTCCGCACGTGGGTTGGATTTCTTTGGCCACGATTGTACTACAAGGGGACACACACATCTGATTAGGGGTTTCTTGTTTGTACAGTAACTTTTATGCATAACGTCCCATGTTTCTCGCCATGTGGAAGTTCCACATGCATACCATTATGACCTACATGTACATGTATGCTGCTGTGTATCTGTGCCGGTGTGTTTGAATTGGTGTTGTTTAGGATGAACTGTGCACTGTCTTGGCCAGACTATTCTACTCCAGAGGATTG
>NC_088643.1:55796647-55824147 GCF_964019385.1 Sycon ciliatum | reverse complement strand
TTCTCTGTCTGGGAAACCTCGGTGTACCTCCAGGCCTGGACTCGTGTGTGGCATCAGCACCCAAGTAAGTCACCGTCCTTGCATCTTGTCTTACTACCTTGTTCTCGTTAGATCCTATTAAACACTTGAAACTATTCAAAATCTGTTCTGTATGTGACATCGGGCAATCCCATCAACTTGCAATAATTATGAGCATGGACAATCTCTATGAACATTCTATATAAACCAGTGAAATCCTACGTAATAGAATGGTGCCAGTTATCCAACAAGAAGTCCCCTTCACTACGGTATAGTGTGATAAGTGACATACGTCGTCTACCTGCGTTTCTCTGTGTGTCTTCCTGCAGGTTACCTACTGACACCAGCAAGGTGAAGGCTACAAAGTCTGCAGCTGAGTTCCGTGTCTCGACACGAGTGGTAAGGGGGTGATGGCTGTGGCTGCCAAGATTCTTGCACTGTTGCTGTTCTTGTCCTTGCTGTTCCTGTTTTTTTTCTTCTTCTGGTAATACTCAACAGAAACTATGTTTGTAATGAAGAGTACCATATGTGAGAATAGCATTAAGCTTTAAACATGTCTGCAGATGGAGTAATCATGCATAGTATCAGATGACTTTGAGTTACTGTAAGACATGTTATTATAACAAGTCGCAAATTTAACGATTGTCCAAAATCCACACGTTAACGAGAACGTATGATAACGGTCTTGCAATCTTCAGGCATATCCGCACATATCACATATGTGGCCTTACAGCCTCAACAGAACTTATTATAACGAAGAAATGTCACCCGTTGAAACGTTAGATTTGTTTCCTCGTTATACTTACCTGTCTTACAGTATGGCAATCAGCAGCTAAATGTGACAGGGAATAGACACCCATTCTGGTAAAAGCGTCAAGTGTGGTCAGAGCACTGATCATCGTGGCTCTGATTACGTCTCTCTGTGAAGGGCGTGCATCAGCAGCAGCAGTCATGAAAAGTGCTAAGGGATGCGGAGCAGAGCGTTAAGAGCAGCCAATTTCACAACTATTCCAGCTGCATCCACAATGATATTGGCCCACAGTTTGGTGCCAATAGTGTGATCAGACCCTTACTATTCCCACATGACTGATTGTGTTGTGCATTCTCTCACATGTCTGCAGGATTCTGGTCTCACGAAGCACTCACTGCAGAAGTGCTTCAGTCGCTGTACAATTGGTGAAAGTCAACACGGCATCGTCTTGAGCCTGGTCAGTGCAGAGGATGATACTTTACTCACCAGAACTGTTGGCAGATTTAGTCTGCCAATGTACATGTATAACATCGAGTAACTAGCCGGCAGATCCGTTCACTTCGGCTAGGGATATGCCCTGTGTTATGAATTGTAGGATCCACATAGTCATGTGGAGTGTTAGTGGTAGCATGTATGCATGCACAATGGTTCACCTTGCTGCATGCGTGCGCCTAGCTCGTACGTGTGTGTGTGTGTGCATGCCATGCTTGTGTGCATGCCGATTAATGCTGGGAAATGTGTTTCCTGATGTCTGTATGTGTAAATGCCGTGTGTGTTTGTTTGCATTGCAGGCGATGCATAACATGACGAGCAGTGATGCAAAGCTTCGTATGACAGCATGCAACCTGATGATCGCGGGCTTGAAAGCATTCAACCTCGACTCTTCAGCCATGCTTCATTGTTCAGCAGATACCCCAGGTATGTAGCACTGCTGGCACTTCTATTGGCTACAAACTGCAGAATTTCTTCAACAAATGCCAATGCACCCCTCACTCCCCTCACACTCTGCAAAAAAATATCCTGCGTTCTGCATTTTTATTCAGCCTGGCTCCTCAGCAATATTTCTACTTGATTGGCATTGATTGAAAAGACCTTAGAAGTGCACTGAAGTATTGGTACAAGAAAGAAAACCACTCTGAATTTTGTGTTTATTTTGGCTTGTGCGTATGATTGTGCTCGTGTGTGCGTGTGTGGGTGTGTGTGCTATCTTATATCCGTGTGTGCTGTGCAGTACTGCTCTACTCGTTTGGAATCGACAATCTTTGCACGATGAGCACGAAACTGGCGACCAGCGCTCCGCTTCTGACGTTAGAGGTGAGTAGTAGCGCGTGGCTACAACCACATGTACATGCAAAATGTGTACACAATACTACACATGCATAGAAGTGTGTCTCCGCTGATGAGATCCAACAAGGTCGAAACAGCTAGCTCTCCGGGGATTGAGTTTAGAACAGCATGATATACATCTTTACTCGGATGAAGGGAAGGTAGGGGAAATTTGCTGAGAGAATGAGTGTGGGGGAGGGGGGAGGGGGGGGGGGGGGGGAGTCAAGCTGACTCTGTTATCCTAACGGATGGGATTCGTTTATTCTACTTGATGTTTATGAGTACCTGATTTAGGTTCCTTTGTGTTGCTACCTCATGCATGAACAGAATAGATCACATGGTTTAACATTGCGGAGTGGTACAGCTGAATTTGTTAGCGACTTCAAAGTAGATCTTACCAGACCTGACTTGTTCTCTTTTGCCATTTTGCCACTTTGTTGCTTATTCTCTTCACTCTAATCGTGTTCATTCCTTGCATTGCGCTCGGTTCGACATGGCTTGGCTCCGCTTGGTTCTGTTTGATTGTGTAGATTTGGCGAGAAACGATGAACCATTGCCTGAGCTCATCCCCGCACATGATTAGCTGGTCACTAAAGATACTCAAGCCCTGGATTCAGAACTTCGTGCTGTAAGTTTATTACTCTCAAAATGCAATGTGCTCTCTCTCTCTCTCTCTCTCTCTCTCTCTCTCTCTCTCTCTCTCTCTCTCTCTCTCGAAATTCCCCTTTGAATCTCGTTGGTTAAATAGGCAAATGTAGTCGACGTAGTCGTGCATGCGCTTCTGTGGAAGTCAAATAAATCTGTATTGCTACTAGCACTACTCCTACTACTTCAAGTGTGTGCACTGCAAAGCTATGACATGTGTGCATTGGCTACACAACATGATTCATCAGTGTATGGGTACGGTACCAGCAAATCACACACACACACACACACACACACACACACACACACACACACACACACACACACACACACACACACACACACACACACATGCATGCTACAATGTGTCAGGTCATGGCAATGGTTAAACATCACCCAGCCCTGATTCCACCATCTGCACCAGCAGTTGATGGACGAGCAAGTGTGCTGGTTGGATACAATATTTCACCAGACAGGAAGGTGATGTGGAGAGTTTCCTGGTATTGCTGCTCTTCGTGCCGTGTTCACTGTGATGTATAGGTTCTCAACAGGAGGACTCGATGATTCATTGGGAACTGGCAAGGAGAAAGCAACCATTCTTCTTGACCACCTGATAAATTTCTCCATCAGCGAGAGCACAGCTGTGAGTGTTTGTTACTGCTGCTGCTGCTGCTGCTGCTGCTGTTGCTGTTATCAGCTCCATGGTGCATCTACTCTTGTTGCTACAGCTAAGACACTAGCAGTTACTATTGTTTCCTCGTACCGTTTGATGTTCCATTGGTCAGATGGATACATGGCATGTTCAAGTTGCAAGTCACCAACACACATGCACATGCGTACACACGTGTGCACTCTTTTATCGGTGCAGGATTTTAGTGTCTGAAAGCTATTCATGAAGGACACCTGTCCATTTCTGAGCTTGTTGCTCCTTGCCTGGACTGAAGTTAATGTAGGTGGCAACAGAACTTGATTGGTTCTACGGTGTGTGTATGTGCGGGCAGCAATCCACACAGTGTTCCAACTAAGTGATGTACTCCCCGGTATGCACTCTGATGCTGTGTTTCATTTCGCAGCCACCTTGGCTTGAAGGTTTGTCGTGCCTGCCAGTCGTGCCTGCCAGCCTTTTCTCCCCTGTGCTGATGTGTATTCTCTCTCACTCTCGCTCTCTCTCTCTCTCTCTCTCTCTCTCTCTCTCTCTCTCTCTCTCTCTCTCTCTCTCTCTCCTTGCAGCTGTACAGTTCAATCATTGAGCACATCTGGCAGCCGATGGCAAAGTATCGGAACATGTTTCCTTTGATTCTAAAGCCACTGGTTCAGGTACGTGGTCAGCTGCTGGCGGTATACTATACACCAAGGGTGTTTTGTGTGCCCATTCCGCCTTTTCCTATGCCATGTATTCTTACTTTCTCTACTCGTTGTAGTGTGTACTGCCAGAGGCTGTATACTAGTACCGTAAGGTACCGTTGATCCGCCCCCTCTCTAATTGCCGCCCCCTGTCGATTTTCTACCTGTGAAGCGACTTCGGCGTATACAACGAAATACGATGTTGAACCGACGCATGCACTGCTGTACACAATACGTGCCAGTGCAGGATGAAAATGTGCACAATCCAGCACATCGAGTCTGATCTTCCACATTGTTGTACATCGTACTGCACTTGACAGCCTTGATCTAATTCCCGCCCCCTACCGAAAACCCAGCTGGGAAGCGACATGGCGTGGGGGCGGATCAACGGTACTTTACGGTAGTCAAAGCACTGGTGATGAGTTTGTTGCCTTCTGTTACAAAATGTCCTGATAGTAATATCGCTGGGACCAAGAAGATGGAGTTGTAGCTCATCTGTAGTAATGGCAGTTGTAGATCTCTGACGTTCTCCCAGTAAGTTTCCCCTGAGGCTCACTTGCCGTGCAAACAGGGACTAGATGTTTACTAGACCAGGTGTTGTCACAAACAGGATGATAATAATGGAAGGTGAGCAATGAACAGTGAGAGAACAACACAAAGTGATACACCAACAAGTACGACAGAAGGAATTGTTTTGTGCAAGTATGCCATTCACTACATCTAAGTTATGTCGGAATGTGTGTCCATGTGATGTGTGTCACTGTGTGTGTGTGTTTGTGCCTATGTGTGTGCGTTCAGAACGCCGGTGTGTACTCTCTAGGGACTATCCACGTGGAGAGAGCTTGTGGCATCGTACTGGGTCTGACCAATTCTGCTAGCAGCAATGCCGCGCCAGACAACATTCTCTCCGTTCTACTGGACAAGGTCTTCTTAGTAAGAGCCATGAACTATTAGTGGTGCTGATATCAACCCTTCTGATTTCCATGTGTGGAGTTTTGTATAGGTCTAGCCAAGGGCACAATCATATTTCTCTTGACTGTTCTGTCAGGACCGGTCCCCCTGGCCAGTTGTCCCGTTTCTACCATTGCACCTGGCAAGAGCTTTAGCTGAGAGCTGTACAGAGGTGTGGAGGACTTACGGCCACCTAGAAGAAATCTGATTTCTCTCGTGTGTGTGTGTCACCATGTGTTTGCCGCTATAGTTGTTGTACATGTGTAGTGTGCAGCGACCCATCATCAGCCTGGCTATCCTGTTCTCTATTGCCATCCCACCATCAGCCTAGTCTTCCTACTCTCTATTGCCATCCCATCATCAGCCTAGCCTTCCTACTCTCTATTGCCATCCCACCATCAGCCTGGCCTTCCTACTCTCTATTGCCATCCCATCATCAGCCTAGCCTTCCTACTCTCTATTGCCATCCCACCATCAGCCTGGCCTTTCTACTCTCTATCGCCATCCCATCATCAGCCTATTTTTCCCGTTCTTTATTGCCATTTGCAGATTCTACAGAGTGAGGAGAGTTGTGGACGCACACTGGAAAACCTGGACAAGTGGACTGAGCTATCCTTCCTAGCCTACTTTGTCTGTAGCTGTGTGCTGGAAGAGTGCTTTGATGGTAAGTTGACAGGTGTTTTGACTGCAACCACTGATACTTGTAACCTAGCGGCTCAATTTCTTCATTTCCCTTCCGTGTTGCACGTTGTGCAATGAGCTCTCCTCCCTTCCCATCACTGGATCATTTCTCCGTGCACGCATATGCATAGAGCAGAACTCCCTTTATTCTGCAACTCTTTCCCTATCATGCAACTTCATCCTCGTACTGCGAAAATCAAGAACCCCACTTCATTGTTGGGAAACCAACATTTGGGAGAATCGTGACTGAACTGAAGTTTGTGCTACCAGAACCTACGGATCGCGCCCCACCTGAAATGAATCAAGCTGAAAAGTGGGCTTGCTAGCACGAGATATTGGTGGGGGTTTCGAGCGTGTGATGAATGTAGGGCATGATGAAGGCAAGTTAAGTAATGAAGGGAGCGTGTCGCACACTGACCCATAAGGACCATGACCACAGTTGCATACCCTTGGTCATGGACTCCTGTACGGAGGGGTCAGAAGGGGTCAGAAGGGCTCCCAGTAGCCAAGAATGCCTGCATCTGGGTAGTCCTCCTACGAAGGGTAGTTCACCCGTATGCCGAATGTGGCCTAAATCGTTATTCCATGCCCGTGAACACTGGGCTGAGAGCAAGTCTCTCCACCATCTGTTCCAATGAACATTCATTGTCTATGTTCCATCCGATGTGTTTGCCGGTAATGTTTAGGACTTTGTTTCTGTCACTACTTTTCAACGGTTTCTGTACCTCATACTTCCTCCGCGTCATCGAAATTGTCGCAGTTTGACTTTTGATATAAAACGGGTTTTTTACTCACCAGCACTCGTACCAGAGGCAAGGAATCGGACATAGGCGACGGTCATCAGTATAGGGTGACGGCAAAGTTCTATTTTCTGTTATTGGAAGCTGGAATTTTTGAACTAGACGCAATTTCTTCGCTGATGTCGCTGCGATGGTAATTTCAACTCGCTGAAATCAGTCAGGCGTTGCAGCCTGCACATTTCTCGTGCTTATGGCCATTCACTCAAGCCTCATCACTGTTTTACCTTAGCTGGGGTGAGAATGACTTCGTGGAACAAGTGGCAGCGCTTGGAGAAACATCGAGGGGTCAGCAAACTAAATGCCTTCACCAGCGATAAAATTTGTCGCTCTGGCCGAGACACTCAGTACATGATTGTACCTGCAAGAGCCGTGTAGACTTTACACATAGTGCTAGTGTCTGTACTAGTGATGCACACGCAGGTGCCGTACCATGATACCAGTGAATCAGGGCCGGGCCGGCAGTGATGCTGAAAAAGAGTGCGCGCTGGACGTGATAGTACACTTACCTGCATGAGCTGTGACCACACAGCTAAAATAAATGGGCATGCCGCGGCTAAAAAAAGTTCATTTCAAGATCGAGGTGATTCCGCCGACGGTAATCAACCGACCTCGCAACGATCGTGTATTCTTACTAGGCTTCGTTGGTGGTGAAGTAGAAATCATCCAGAGCTAGCAGACGACAAGCATAGCAGCTCTTGTCCTGTGGAGAAAGTCAAAGCATTTGAGATGAGGCGCGACCAACTTTCAACCTTCCTTGAAATATTTCGGAACGATATTTTTGCGTCCATTGACATCAGCGACGACGAGGACTTCATCTCTGCATGAAAACTCTCAGTCCAACTGTCCTGGAACGTTACTCTAGTCTTCAGACTATCATACTGTGTAATAAGTTTTGAACAGCTTAGCTTATGGAGTTGTCAGTAACAAGCGACAAGTCACTAGTCAAACTGCGACAATTTCGATGACGCGGAGGAAGTATACATGTACATGCCTTTGTCTGTGTCTGTGTGTGTGTGTGTGTGTGTGTGTGTGTGTGTGTGTGTGTGTGTGTATGTTTGTGTGTTTTGCTACTACTGTAGTTGTTCCTCTCCTGCCACGCTTATTTCACATGATCATCTGTCTGAATCAGAGTGGTTGCATGCCACTCCAGGAGGCGCTGCACGGTCTCACCGTCAACATCCTACATGCTCTCTATCGCTGGAGCATCAAGATTGACTCAGGTATAGCCCGGTATTGCAGGCTGTCTTACTGATGCTGCTGCTGATGCTACGTTTGTGTGTATGTGTCGCAGACTCAGTGTCTGCTCCAGAGCCAGGGCAGCCGGGTCAGCGACCCGGCTGGGGGTTCTTGGACCCATTTGGAAAAAGAACACCGGGTCATGTGTGGCCCTGTTGGGAGTCATGTTGGGAGTTCTTGGACCCATTTGGAAAGGAACACTGGGTCAGATGTGACCCTGTTGGGAGTCATGTAGAGTACTTGTTGTCATACTTGGAGGGGGTACACACTGATATGACAGGGTGTAGCTAGTGCAGGCGCACGTGGACAGAGAGCCCAGTACGTTCATACAATGTGCAACCGGTATTGAGTCGTAAAATAGTTTTCTTCGACTCCCCGATAGCCGCACTTGAACATACCCGGCGGCTCTGACCCGGTTGCAAGAGTTATTCCATGCACACGTGTACCCGGCTGGTTTGAAACCCTGGAGTAGACACTGGTGTGTGTGTGTGGGGGGGGGGGGGGGGGGGTCTTACAAGCGTGTGTGTACATGTATGTGTATCTGCCCATCTGTGCCTTTGAAGTGAATAGCAGGATGCTAGTGGAGTCTATCACTCTCCAGACTTTGATCTGCAGTAGCGTCAGGATACTGCATATCCTTTTTGTCCTATTCTCTTTCCAGATTGTGGAATTAGCTCTATGCTACATGTCAGACTGGATAACCTGATACAGCAGCATTACTTCAACGCATTCGGTAGGATTCTTAGTGTGTACATGTGTGTGTGTGTGTGTATGTGTGGACGTGTATGTACGTCTGTGTGTGTGTCTGTGCATGTGGGTGTGTGTACTTGCATGTGTGTGTGTACTTGTATATGTGTGTGTACTTGCATGTGTATGTGAGGAAGAGAGAGCGGGGGATTACATGCCCTTGCCAAAGCATGCATACGTCGCACCTCAATGTCTCTCGCCTTGGTGTTCTGTACACGTGCCTGTCTAACTTTTGGTATTCCCGCCATCTGACCCTGTGTTGGTTTGTATGCCACGTCCAGGCGTAGGAGAGCAGGATTTATCAGATCACTGGGATTTCATCACAAACCATCAGATGCTCATTGGATTATTCCTGGATGTGCTCAAGGTAAGTCCTGCTTATAGAGTCACTGTGTGTGCCATGCTTCCGCTAGTGTGTGGAGTGTTTTGATTCCATTAGTTGCTGTCCTTGCCTTCACTTTACTCTGCACTCTGCACTGTGCATGACATTACATGACATGATGATGGTGTAATTACCAGGGTTCTAGCCAGGTCAATATAGTAGGGGGGCGGGCATGGGAAAAAGTTACCCCATGACCCATTTTTTCCATTGTCCAAAATTGTCTTGCCATGCAAAATGTAACATACAGGGTGAACCCCGACTTCACCCCTCACAAATGTGCCTTTATGAACCCTCTAGTAGTGACTATCGACTGTATTTTCGTTGAATTGCGTGAAAAAACCCAAAAATCGGAAAATGAGTAGGGGCGCGAAAACGGAGTAGGGGGGCGCTGCGCCCCCCTACCCCCCTTTGGCTAGAACCCTGAATTACACATGCTCGTACACCACCAAAGATGCGTGGATGAAAGCTGTCAAGAGTAGAAGCTATGCCTTCATCCAATCTCTCTCTCTCTCTCTCTCTCTCTCTCTCTCTCTCTCTCTCTCTTTCTCTCGCCCAGGCGGTGTGTAATGAATCTCAGTGCAATGAGCTTGTCCTGCAATGGGAGAGACTAGCAGAGAAGTAAGTGTGGGTGACTCGGTGTACCTACCTGTGTCTGTACGTCACTCATGTTGCTATGCTGTATGTAGACATGTTGCTATGCTGTATGTAGACATGTTGCTATGCTGTATGTAGACATGTTGCTATGCTGTATGTAGACATGTTGCTATGCTGTATGTAGACATGTTGCTATGCTGTATGTAGACATGTTGCTATGCTGTATGTAGACATGTTGCTATGCTGTATGTAGACATGTTGCTATGCTGTATGTAGACATGTTGCTATGCTGTATGTAGACATGTTGCTATGCTGTATGTAGACATGTTGCTATGCTGTATGTAGACATGTTGCTATGCTGTATGTAGACATGTTGCTATGCTGTATGTAGACATGTTGCTATGCTGTATGTAGACATGTTGCTATGCTGTATGTAGACATGTTGCTATGCTGTATGTAGACATGTTGCTATGCTGTATGTAGACATGTTGCTATGCTGTATGTAGACATGTTGCTATGCTGTATGTAGACATGTTGCTATGCTGTATGTAGACATGTTGCTATGCTGTATGTAGACATGTTGCTATGCTGTATGTAGACAACTGTTGTGCTCTTCTTGTCCACATCCTGTTTGGAATATTAGGTCCATTTCGCCCTTTTCACTGGATATCCATTTTGCCCGTTTTACTGGATCAATTATTTAGCCCTTTTCACTGGAATCTGTTTATATATAAATACTTGGAAGTATAAAGTGTAGGCGAAGGGAGGCATTTCTTCTAACAGTCTTCTTGCTTCCTGTATGCAGTGTAGCATGCCACTAGTCACAGTAGTGACACATGCCAATTTGCATACTGAACAGTATGTGTATGCGTGTGTGCATCCATTGCCAATATGTGTATGTGTGTGTGTGTGTGTGAGCATGGGCTTGTGTGTCTGTATGTCTGTCGGTCTGTCTGTGCACGTGTGTGCATGTGCATTGTTGATGCGTGTGTGTGTGTGTGTGTGTGTGTGTGTGTGTGTGTGTTTGTTCCGTGTACGATACACGTACTGTTCTTCAGAGGTGTGCTCAGTCATAAGATGACTACATTCCTGACACCGTGCCTGACTATCCTAGCCATGATCAGCACTGCACCAGAGAGCTACTACAATATTCTACTGCAGCTGCTACATGAGGTAAGCTGCACCCCTTGTGCACTGTGCGGACAAGCACACGTCATGTGACTGGGCAGGCAGCTCAACTGTCTACGTTGGTTGCTTTTTCTTAGGGCTGAAACGATCGTGGATTTTCACGTATCGATCAATCTTTAGCTTAACGAGCGAGTAATCGATTATAATCGTTAGCAAATAGTGTCATAATTCTGTGCAAGCATTACTCTGTTTCCACAAACTATGCCTTCATAATACCGAAAAATCTGCATTAGTGAAAGCGTAGCTCCGAAACATGGCAGTTTTGAAGTCAATTTAACCTCAGAACATGAACCATACCCCTGGCAACTGCATACTCCCAGCGGAAACTGATTCAAACTTCACAACACGGGGGTTTACAGTACTTTCTGGACACAATATCCCTAACGAGTAATCTATAACGTAACGATTACTTGATTGATAAGGAATTATCGATCGATTACCAAGTGATTGGTATAATCGTTTCAGCCCTACTTTTTCTCTTAGACAAGTGCATGGGCAATTGGTCATGCAGAGAGAGAGAGAGAGAGAGAGAGAGAGAGAGAGAGAGAGAGAGAGAGAGAGAGAGAGAGAGAGAGAGAGAGGGAGAGGGAGAGGGAGAGGGAGAGGGAGAGGGAGAGGGAGAGGGAGAGGGAGAGGGAGAGGGAGGGAGGGAGGGAGGGAGGGAGGGAGAGAGAGAAAGAGAGAGAGACACACACACACACACACACACACACAGCTCTAATTATCGGTGCAGTACTGCTGAGCAACGTGTTTTGCTGTTTTTGCTGCTCCACTACCTTTAATACAGGCGTGTCAAGACTTCCTGTTGTATGAGAAACTGATCTGTGCTATTCTGGGCACGCTGGCCAACATTCTCCACCGTCTGGATCTGGTGAGTGAGCACGAGTCTGTTTATGCAGCGTGTACCACTTACTCGTATGCGTGTGTCACTTTGCATGTGTGTCCATGTGCATGCCGATAGTTCTTGTAGTGCTGTTGTGCATGTAGTGTGCATATAGTGTGCATGTAGACTGTAGGATTGGCTGACATACTGAGTGCTGTTTGAGGTCCAGTACTTGCTGGTGTAGATAACTTTAGAACATCATGGTGATACATGTATAAAATCTTGTCCTCTTTCAAAGACAGTGTTTGTTCTTTGCTTGATTCTGTTCAGGATTTTTGTGGCCACGCTGGCTTGTTCTGGCTAGCAATGAGTGTGTTACAGGTAAGGCTTTGGGTTGCCAAACTTGCCATGACCCAGCCTGCATGATGTCATGGGTATTCAGTATGATGTCATGAACAATACTAGTACATGTATCTAGAACTTTATTCATCTCTGAGTGTCTCTAACGCTCTACATGAACCAGGCTTGTTTGTGACACCAGCTGGTGTGTTGTGTGGATGGATGGATGACTGGTGGTGTTCTGGTGGTGTCTTCTTGCTATCTATTGCTACAGCTCAACTACCTACCACTGTACTGCTTTGGACTGGACCTGATGTTAGCATGTCTGCATGCACTGGATGCCACTGAACAGTGGGAGAGAAATGTAAGCAACACCACTCACACCATAATGATCCCCCTCCCTCAAAAAAAGCTCGTGGACCCTGCCTGTATGTGGCGTTAACCATGTTTATTTCTATTTTGAACTGTAAACAAGGCAATCGCCACACTCACCTCCCACCACTAAGGTGGTACACCTGCAGCTTGATCCTTGCGGGTGGTGGCGTTCCTACGGATGCGGAAAGCTCGGTCTCTTGCGCTTCTTGTCATCCTTAGCTATTAGGCGCAATTGTCTGATGTATGTGGCTTGTTCAATTGTGTATGTGTGTGTGTGTGTGTGTGTGTGTGTGTGTGTGTGTGTGTGTGTGTGTGTGTGCATGCGTGCGTGCGCATGTGCATACACGCATATGCGTGTTTGTATTTGGTGGCATTGCAGAAGATCACCGATGCCCTTCGGGATGAGCGCCTGCGCTTCACGGACACCTTGGATTGTCTCGACGCCGAGCTGTCACTATGGCAACCGTACACGCACTTCACCCTCTTGCTGGCTATGCTGCTGATGAAAGGTGGGCTGTGAGATGTCTGTTTGCACTGTGTGTCAGAAATCCCAATGATGTTCTTGACGTACAGTCCTGACTTAAAGAAATCCGACCTCGTGATTCTACTACTAGTAGCAGTGCCAGGCACTACGCGGCCTTAGCAAGCACACACACACCACTCTGCGCACTTGAGAGCGGCGCTACATTATTCATGAGGTCGGATTTCTCTGACCTGTTCCCTTTTATGATCATCGGCTGAACTTAGAAGTACTACAAGTAGTGACTTCGGTGATCACAGTAGACGAAGTTAGTTGCTCCTGCCTGGAGATCACACTTCTAAACTTCTTGACATTTGACTGACTCGTGGCTAGGCTTTTCCCAGATCGGCCCGATTTTTTTGCCTACTCGGCTATTCGATCGGCTAAGAGAATGTCCAAATTCAGCCATAATATGAGCCCCAAAGTCAAAAATTCGGCTCAAAGCAGTACTTGAATTCACCGCTCGTAACACAGTGTACATTTACCTGCATGCTTCAGAGGCACTAAAACATCCATTTTCGGCAAATTCAGTGCGAAATTTGCAAATTCGGCGCAATTATCGGTGATTTCTTCACAGCCATTGATTTCGTCGTCTTTTCCCGCTGACCGATTTCGGTAATGCCTAAAGTCGCAGTCACTTTTCGCAGTATAATGGTTACAGGGATTGCATTTGCATGCTGTCGAGGTATAAAAACATCGATTTTTGCCAGCTAGCTGGCCTCTGCGTACACCACAGACACACCCACACACAACAGAAAGATACAGATCACAGTAGTAGTGTGGTCTTTGTTCACTCCCGTAGTAGTGTGGTCTTTGTTCACTCACGGTGAAAGATGGAAGAGCTTAGCGTAGTGTATACATGAGCAAGAAGAAGGGCATGCCACCTCACACATATACATGGACACGAATGTACCAGACCTTCATGATGCAAAAAGTGAACCACTGTGGTGAATGGGGCCGCCGGATAATTAGCCAGCCTGAAGCTGGCGGAAAAAAAAACCAGGACAACGGCGGAGGCACATCCCTGAGGAAGAACCGGTTAGAATATCCCCATCAGATAAATGAAGAAAACAACGTGGCCTGCAGGACCTATCCAGAAGTGAGAATAAAGGGGAGGGCGGGTGGGAAACTACAACGAAAAGAGAAAGACCACGATGAAGAGAAAAGTTTTAGAACAACTGACAAAAAACCAGCTGACGCAATCCTGGTACCGTAACTATGGTGAAAATGCTGGCAAAAATGCATTTTTCGTTTCATTCGCTACACTCAGCCGACGAAAAATAACACGTTTTGCCAGCTAGCTGGCCTCTGCGTACACCGCAGACACACCCACACACAACAGAAAGATACAGATCACAGTAGTAATACTCATAAAAAGGACACACTTCAACACTTCAGGCTCTTTACGAACATCTTGAAAGTTTTTGGTTTCACAAGTATGCTTTCAAGCCTTCTCATCAGGTGAACTACAAGCAAAGGAAAAGGAACAGGAACAGTGGATTAAGTACAGTAAGGAGGTGGTAAAACAGCGCAACGAAGAAGATAGCTAAAGTAAACAGCGAAAATGCGTGACCTATACACATAGCAATAATGACACAACGGTGCAAGTGCGAGAAAACTCAATTAAGCGTGACATGTAGTGCGACAACAAGAGACAACCACTGGACATAACTAACGAGGTTTTGACGACCTGCCTAACAGCCTAAAGGCCGATTCACAATACAACTTCTTGCGACGCGACGTGCGACTTGCGACACATGCGACGAGCTGCGACAGCGACATACTGTTCACAATATTCTTCATGTTTGCGACATTCTCATGCACAAGTAGTACTATACATCCTCATGCACAAGTAGTACTATACATCCTCATGCACAAGTAGTACTATGCACGTGCACTGCACGTGCACCCAGGGTCGAAACTGTACTCCATTTGTGTATGTCGCGTGTTGCATGTCGCAAAAGTTGAACTTTCTTCAACTTCTGCGACAGGTGCCTTGCGACAGCTTGCGACAGCTTGCGACAGCTTGCGACAGCTTGCGACAGCTTGCGACAGCTCGCGACAGCTCGCGACAGCTCGCGACAGGCAGTTTCTTGTCGCAAATCGCGCAATCGTGTCGCGTCGCAGAAAGTTATATTGTGAATCGGCCTTAAGTGTGAATTTAATTTTGCAAGCAGAAGCACTTGTGAAACCAAAAAACTTTCAAGATCTGAAGTGTGTCCTTTTTATGGATATTACTGCTGTGATCTGTATCTTTCTGTTGTGTCTGCAGTGTAGTCTACGCAGAGGCCAGCTAGCTGGCAAAAAGTGTTACTGGCTGGGGGTGCGAAAATTCCGCTGCTGATGCTCCCGCGTGCTATCGGGACGTGCTGGTATCCGCCGTGCTGTGGCAGCCACCTCAGCAATCCTCTTGTCATCTGCCATCCCGTCACCCAGCACACCGTTTTCATATACTTCGACTGTTTTCCAATCGTAAGCGTCTGCAATCCGGAGATGCTTCTGGCGGAGGGTCAGGGTCGCCTTACTTTTTTCTAGGTATGCAGCCGCGTCATGACCTGATGGCAGTTGAGTGAGCGCTCCCTCCACGCCATCGAGCACAGTTTGATTTACGTCGACTTGTTTTTGCAGGCCAGCTTGCTTCAACGTGACCTGGATCGACTTGGAGGCTGCCAGCTCAGGCCGCGCAGCCCTCGTCTCTCTCTTTACGTCCTGGATCTCCTCTGACAGCTGTCTGAGGGCCTGCGCGAACCAAGCTGGCGGGGAGCCGGCAACCTCCGGGGAATCCACCATGACGGGATCCGGAGCAGGTCCTTGCTCCTCGACGTTGCCAGCATGGATACGCTTTGGGGCCGTACCCACAGCTCCAGGTGAGGCGGACCAGGTCCGCTTTTTTCTGGGTGGAACTGTGGTTTGAACCATGGGTGCAAGCGAAACTCTTGCCGGCGAGTTTCGACTTCTTGTTTGTGGCATGGTCAAGCTCTTCCACGGACGAACAAAAATGCAAACTACAACGAAAAGAGAAAGACCACGATGAAGAGAAAAGTTTGAGAACACTGACAAAAAACCAGCTGACGCAATCCTGGTACCGTAACTATGGTGAAAATGCTGGCAAAAAATACATTTTTCGTTTCATTCGCTACGCTCAGCCAACGAAATATAACACTTTTCGGCGAATTCAGTGCCAAAATTGCATATTCGGCGAAAAGATGGATGATTTCTTCAAAACCACAGTTTTCGGCGAATTCTTCAGTCGGCCGATTTAGGAAATGCCTACTCGTGGCACTATCCGGAACTACTTTACAATACAGTCAACTTTGCATACAACGACACTTAGCGGGGCATCAGAAAAGTGTCCTTAGTTGTCCTTATACCTGAAGTCTCACTATACATGTACATGTATGTATTACGGTTAGATGGGACTTAGCTCTGGGCATGGAAATTCTGTCGTTATTCGCGAATTGTCGTTAAATCTGCAGTCGTTATTAGCGAAGTTGACTGTATGTAAAAAAATAAAAAATAAACCTCAGCTCCGTGTATGCTTGTGATTGGTATTGAACTACCGTAAAAGCCCGTGTATAGGCGTATAGAATAGCAGCCTTGATTTCCTGGGCGTATACAAGGGTGCGGGCGTTATTTTGGAACCGGGCGTATACTTGGAATAGGGATAGCAGTAAGTATTGGGTATCAGTACCTGTAAATGTACTGGTGTTTCCGGCATACCTGGGCGTATATATGGGCATGGGCACTATTTTGAAAAAAAATGATGACTTCCCCTGGCTGGGCGTGTAACCGGAGGGTGGGCGTAAATTCGAGTGGGCGTATACAGGGGCTTTTACGGTATTGATTTTAGTTCAATAGACCAAGCTGAAGCTGCCTTGCACTTTTGGGTGTTGTGAACTGCTAGCATGATGTTACTTTCCTCTTCTTTCTCTTTTTGCCGCTGCACGTAGCCTCACAAGACAAGTCATCGTATCTCATTGCGGAGCGTGTCATCTTTTTGTTCCTGCGCCTCAACAAGGATCCTGCATGGTATGTTCTAGCTGTTATATAGCACTCTGGTGCCAGTTTCTTTAGAATAGTCAGTGTGCCAGGTAGAGATGAACTGTTTAGTTTAGTTTTAGTTTTATTCCAAGCAGTACATGGCTGGGGTGGCCAATGACCACTTTGCCAAGAAGAGTAGCTGGTCATCATTAACATTGTAGAGTAATGAGCACCCCGAAATTGGATATCTTGGGGATTTTGCCTGTTAATTTCTTCAATATTGGCTACAGTCAGACCTCGCTTATCCGGTCCTCGTTTATCCGGATCCCTCGCCATCCGGAAGAAAATTGCTGGTTACCGATGTGCAGCATATGTTATGCATACAACATAACCGGACCTCGCGATCCGCATACTGGTGCATGATTTTGTGTACGAACTGGTTAAAATGTGTACAAAAAGATTCGTCGTATCCGGTTGCACGTGGCTTGCAGAAGCTAGCATCAGGGAGTTGTACAGGCAAATGAGGTCCCTGACCTGCTGGGTGCATGTGGACAACACTCAGTTGCATGCACTTGTCATTTTTCTCGCTTGTTTTACATACTGGGCACGCTAGTTGTACTGCATAACGTAATATGTAAGACCTGTCGACATGCATGTACGATGTCACTGCTTTTGACATGCCACATGCACACACATTATGTATGCTCAGTTATCCGGTTCCCTCGCCGATCCGGATATTTTAGTGGAAAACAGATGTGTGCGGTTAAGCGAGGTCTGACTGTATTATGACAACTGGCACGGATTACCCAACTACAAAGTATCAGCGCCCTCACAGGACTAGCCATGGTTTTGACGGAACGCAAGACAGGGGCATTGGAAGGCGTTTTAGGGCGGTAGAGTCAGCCATCTGAAGTGCAATTTACTCATGAGGGAGGGGGTATCGGCCCGGAAAATTAGAGCTCGAATCGGTGTGTTTTGTTTATTCGCGGGGTAACTGGGGCAAACAGTGATACGGTCAACACCATAGTGACCGCAACGTGTCTGATACTCCTGCAAGAATAGTACGGAGTCCAGCTTCTGACGTGCTGGTAGCTCAGTGCACGGTCATTTTCATCACGAGTCTGACCCAGGATATGACTCCTATACTATGATCTGCTGCTGCTGCTGCTTGCTGCTGTTGTTGTACTGCTCGAACATGCTTACAGGAGTACGGACTGTACTACAAATCCTGCTGCGCTTAGCATCTTCAGCAGCCCTATTTGGCCATTTGTTGCGCTGTTGCTGCCGTTCAACGAGGAAGCGCGCAACATGGTTGAGCTGATGTCTGGCCAAGGCCAGCCAGTGCTCTCCATAGCCTCCAGTCACTGGCATTCGTGTGACTCTGTCCTACCGGCCAAGAACACCGTCCAGCCCTCGATGAGCAGCACTCTGGTATGCTGTGTGTACAACTGGCATGCTACAGTAGCAAGTAGTTTGGATTCATGCACTCACACTGCGTGCATGCACAGGCACACAGACAGACGGACACACACACACACACACACACACACACACACACATGCACTCACACACACACACACTCACACACGTGCACACACCTGAGTATGTGTGCACACACATTCATACTTATTTGCAGTGTACACGTGCAACATCATGCAATACACACATTCTTCGTTCATTGTTTTAGTTGGTTCAAAAGCACAGCTATGTGCTCGTATGTTCCGTCCCTGGCGCTTTCCCCTCTTTTGAATTCTTGTTTCATATGTCGTGATGGACATACCTTGAAACTTACATGTAGCTGTGTTGCCACCTAAGAACTACCTACTGCCACTGCTGCGATTTGAAATATTTGAAATGGTACATCTGAAAGTAGCTGCCAATCCATGCCTTGTTTTGCGGCCCTGGCCCATATGCCGTATGTGTCTGCCTACTTGCTGCCTGCTGCATGTCTGTGTGTCTGTCTGAATGTCTGTTTGCCACTGCACAGCTGCATTTCAGTGATCACGAAGCACCGAAGGGCAAGTTATCGCCATTGGACACCGTCACTTGCCTCTCAGCACAGTCTATGCCGGGGCAGATGTCGTGCCAGGCAAACATTAGCCTGAACATCAGTGAGACGATAGCTGAGCTGATGCCGCCCTCGGCAAGCTATGCTAACAGCCATCAAACATCGGTGCAGACCAGCGGCACCCAGACCAGTGATGCTGCTGATGCATTACATGATCCAGTGCATGATGATCTACTCTTCAAGATGCTCTCGACGGCCATTGCTCCAAGCAATCAGGCTATGCAGCCCGTGTCTGCACTGGAAACCTGCAAGATCTTCGAGAACGACGACATACAGATTCTGGTGACATACTTAACGGTGCGTGTTCTTTTAGATTGTTGCTGGTGCTGGTGCTGTTGCTGCCGTTGCTGTATCCATTATTGTTGCTGCCATTGGCATCACCATGGCTGTTATGGTTTGCTGTATACCTAGCTGCCAGCAACAGCTGACATGGTGAGGTACTGTATTCACTATTCACACTGGGTGTACTGCAGGGCCACTTTAGTGAATACATGAGTAGTAAAGTATCTCTCCCCGATGGAAAGTGAACGTAATAGCTGCCAGATCTACCAGACTGTGCATCATCTGACCTCCAAGGTCCAGAGGGGAAGTTTTACTTGCGCACGTGTGCACTAGCTGATTTGAGGATTCGCCACCTGAACTTCACATGCAAAGTTGCACCCTTGTGTGAGCGGATGTGCTCTGAATACCTGTACTGTGCCCTACCGTGCTGCTTTGTCTACAGTTGTATGCGTTTGTCTCTGTTGCTACATCTGATTGTGTGTGTGTGTGTGTGTGTGTGTATGTGTGTGTGTGTGTGTGTGTGCGTGCGTGCGTGCGTGCGTGCGTGTGTGTAGCATTATAGTAATAATGCAGATTGATGGGTGCACGCGGCTGCTTCGTGCTACCACGCAAACTATGCTGCTATGATTGCTGGCGCTTTTACTGCATGCTCATGCTTTGCTGCTGGCTACAGTCATGTGCGCTGTACATCACGGTATCAATGTCGGTCACACGCCTTGGTGCATGTTCACATGGTACTCTATGCGTCGTGGCCTTCTATGTGTCATTCAACGTGACACTCAACGTGACATTCATTCATGCGCGACGCTCAACGTAGGCGGTATGCGTCGTGGGCACTCAAAGTGTCATGCTAAAGTTTGCTTAGTTATATATTTCGATTCGTTCTGTGCGTGGATCACTCTTGTCAGATCATTGTGTTTCACCCACCCACCTCCCATTTCTCATCTCTCATTTACTTTGATAAAGTAAATAAAGGGGTGTTGGCCATGCTCATTTCCGGCTACTCAGGGCTCTCGGTCTTCGTCCCTCGACGTGACTATCCTCTTGGCTCCGCCAAGATCCTGCTCTCTCTGTAGCCTCTCACTTCGCTGGCCAGCACCCTCCTTACCGCAAGCTGCTGTGTGTTGTAGTTATTGTGTGTGTGTGTGTGTGTTTGTGTGTGTGTGTGTGTGTGTGTGTGTGTGTGTGTGTTTGTGTGTGTGTGTGTGTGTGTGTGTGTGTGTGTGTGTGTGTGTGTGTGTGTGTGTGTGTGTGTGTGTGTGTGTGTGTGGTGTGTGTGTATGTTGTTGACTTGATGGCTGCTCAGGCATGTTCACTAGTGTTGTGCAAGGAGTGTGATGAGATACCCAACATCTGTGATTACATTGTGGCTTTCAGTACTCACTTCAACTCCACATTCAGCAGCATGTAAGCACTACTAAGCAACCGACCATATCTTGCCTGTTGTTGTTGTTGTTGTTGTTGTTGTTGCTGTTGTTGTTGTTGTTGTTGTTGTTGTTGTTGTTGTTGTTGTTGTTGTTGTTGTTGTTGTTGTTGTTGTTGTTGTTGTTGTTGTTGTTGTTGTTGTTGTTGTTGTTGTGGCCGTCGTTGTTGTTGATTTGCCGCATGAACAGGCGAAACTGCCTTCTCACTGGTGCTTTCGGCCCACAGCGTCCACGAGATGATGAGCATAATAATTATGTCTAAACCTCGATTCACAATATTTCTTTCTGTGTTGTGACATGTGACTTGCAACTCTTGTGACAAGCTGTGACTGTGATCCGTGATTCACAAATGCTTTGACTTTTGCAAAGTCTGGAGCATGATTCACAATATCACTTTCTGCGTTGTGACACGCCACATTCAACATGTCTCACAAGAAAACTCCGCATGGACATGTATATATGTGTGTGTTTTGAAAACTTGTTTGTTTTCCTACAGATGTGATGTAGTGAGTAACCTGCTGAGTGATATCCTGACCAGCTGTAACCAGATCAGCAGCAATCATCAAGTACTGGCTTTGGTCAACAAGACGGCAGCCACACCGTGTGATCACAACTCTCAGGACTTTGCTAATCCCATTGTTACTGGTGAGTAGGCACCCTGCCTGGTACAGTGTACCGTGTAAAAGGTACAGGGCCCTCGCAAGTTCATTCTAAAAGAGCAGGTCTGGGCACCTGCGCATGCATACACACACACGCACACACGCACACACACACACACACACACGCACACACACACACACATGCACGTATGCACATACACACGTGCGCACGCGCACACTCTCCCTCCCCCCACCCCATACACATAAACAATGCAGAGCACATCAAACGATGATGCATCCGATTAGCCGGTGTGCGTATATGCATCCATGCATGTGTGTGTGTATGTATCTTGCTCGTTTCTGACCTACTACAGGCCTTGGATTCCGAGGAGCAGCAAAGTTCTTCCAGCGCTGGCAGGTAAGAATGCAAGACTTACAGGAGTGTTACCAAGCCACTTGGGATGTAGGTGTTGAATCACTCCGCATCATGCTCATGGCCGCGGGTCATGGCCGCGGGTGACGTTGTTCATTGCAACCTCATCACACTCCGCATCATGCTCATGCCGAGTCATGGCCGCGGGTGACGTTCATTGCAACCTCATCACACTCCGCATCATGCTCATGCCGAGTCATGGCCGCGGGTGACGTTGTTCATTGCAACCTCATCACATCTGTGCCGCAGTAAAAACCGTGTGTAAATCCCTCTGCTATTGGAGACCACCGTAAAGAAAAAAAACTCCAATGTGTTATCCAGTGAAATGTGCGCAATGTCTTTTCACACAATGTCATGTAGCTTGTTGAGTAGGCATGCCTGGACGGTGGCAAAACTGTACATGTACGTCGAAAATCGAATCCAAGATTCTAGAATCGAGCTGTTCTCTTTCAGACACTGCCTCTGTCCTCTGATGATGACTCGAATGTACTTGGTGAAAACATCTCTGACATCGAGCGACACAACAAACAACAGTTACACATACAAAAGTTTAAATAGAGACTTAGTCGGAGGAAAACATATTAGCACACGAAGAGACGAAGCCAGTTGAAAATCTGATGAGGCCTTTCGTACCATTATCACCATGTACTGATTTGGGAAGTAATGGTACGAAAGGCCTCATCAGATGTTCAACTGGCTTCGTCTCTTCGTGTGCTAACGTGCGAAAGTGTTTTGCTTTCTTCATGATTGGTTCGTGTGCTGAACCGACACCAGTTTGCGAAGCTAGTGGATGCGTTGCTGACACATGTTCTCTACAGGGAAACTCTATACTCACTAGCTAGTGGCTGTGAGGACTGAGCCAGTCCTGTACGAGGTGAATTGCTATTTCTGGACATTGTACATTTCTGGACATTTCGAGTAAAATAATTTTTCGTTGCGTGTAGAGTCAAGTCAGTCAGGTTGATGAAGTTTTTTCTTGTTGTAGTTGACAGCTGGGCTGTTGTAGTTTCTCCTCGTGTCGGTGCCTTGTTGATAGCCTTTTCCTGGGAGGCATTTCATCGAGTTTTGTGGTACTATGTAGCATAAGAATTTTGAATTTTGAGTAAAATAAGAAGTAATGGACGAATCGTTGGCTTCCCCATGTGCACTCCACTTCAGACGCTGTATAGTCTTGGACCTGTTGGCTGGAAGTGTGAAGAGGCCAACTGCAGTCCACCAATAGAAAAATAACAAAAATGGTGCAGTATAGGATGCCTATTGACGCTATTTTACTTTCATGTCCAGAATTCCATACACTGAAATTAAAAATTGGCCTGTCGAAAACATCCTGCTATAAAGTCTCTGGGATCACATCATGAGCAATTGTCACGTATTTGGAAAGATGAAGGATTAGGCCATACAATAGATACAAAAAGATATGAAAAATGTTAAACACACAGCCAGTGGGCCTCTATTTTATTTTCATGTCCAGAAATTGCTATTCACCTCGTACTGACATGCAGCACGGTGTACCAGCGTTACTGCACACCTTTTTGCCAATCGCTTCAATCACCTTTTTCGTTTCCAGCTCCCGCGCTCAAATTGCGAGTTCTTCTCCTCCGGAGGCCATTTCACGTTCTTGTACCTCGTACCAAGAATGGGTGAGAAATATTGGACTGTCTGGACCTGTTCAGGTGAAGCAAGATATGGAAACTGGAGTGTGACGAGTACTGCACTGCTCCTTTGTGACAATGTGGTGTGGTTTGAATTTTGATGCTGTGTCCGCAGTCCGTTTTTGGCTCCTTTTTAAAAGACGTTCGAGAGCAATAAGGCCTTCGGAGCACTCTTGCTACCTCTATCACGTTTTTTGATGTATGTACCACTGAGGTCAGCCATAGGGATGTGGCTGTTGTTAGGAGAAGTGTACACAAACTCCTGTGGCAAAGATAGCACACATTGTGACAGCGAGGATAAATAAAAAGAGAGCCGGAGTCTTGTAGTTTCTTGCATGCTAAATCAAGTGATCTTGGTCCCGGGATCGGGAGGCTGGGATATACTGTAAAAGCCATAACGAAGTGCTAACTCTAACGAGTTAACGAGGAGAAATCTGTCGTTAAAATAGAAATCGTTATCCAGAAATCAATACATATACTATCCTATTGAGCGTTGAGAATGAGTGAGAATCGTTACCTTTGCTACACGTAAACTGGTCAATTTGGGGAAATCGTTATATATGCGCCTCGTTAGAATAATGGCTTTTACAGTACTGCTCATGAGATATTTGCTCAGGGTGAGTCCCATATGGGGACTTTGAGCTTGCGGTGCCATTGTGGGCAATCTGAAGGCGAAATGGGAAGTATTACAGGGATGAAAGGTTTCATGCTCGTAGTCCTATTGCCATATATATGCAGGTGTGTACGTAGAGCTGCTTTACTGCTAGGTAGCACCAACACATGAAACAACAGAGCACTTCAACGTCGTACGCCGCGACGTGGAGGGTAACACGCGCGCACAAAATAGCATGTACACGCAAGAGAAGCGGAATTACTGCACACGACACTCGTGCCCATAGTCATGCCACTTCAAGTAATTCCAAGTTGGCAAGAAGTTCCTCAGGACCTCTATTAGTAGCTTCTTTCCATGGTGTGATATCTGCCTCCCTCTCCTTCAACTGCTCCATGCAGCAGTCATGAATTGCCTGCTGGTGAGCTTTGAAATTTGGGTGCAGCGCGCCTGGCTGCGTACATCAAAGCATCCCCTCATCGGAGGATTTCTCCCGCAGCCACTGTGCCTTTTGATTGTTCATAAACATGAGTAGGCCTTCCAGCGCAATCGTGTCAAAGTTTGGCTCTCAGCACGCTTTGAGAATTCGCCCATGTAGGACGACGCATCGTCGTTCTCCTTCGCCTACAGCGCATACTTCTCAGTACCTACGTCCATGCTTTCTCCTTGCGCAAACGCTGGTAAACAAGAACTCAACTGTTTCCGAATGGAAAGACGACGCTGAAGACGACAGCAACGTTTCAAACCCGAGCAAACAACAATTCTTTGTGAAAAAAACTCTCTGCTGGAAGTGTATGTGATCTGCAACTCGCAAAAATGTACGCACTATGACGTATGTGGGATCTACTGAAAGCTGAACGTCAGAGCAACACGATGCGCCCAACTATAAAGCCCGTACAACGAAGCGTAGCGCGTACCTATACAGTTTTGCACATGCACTAGACTGGTGCCACGCAAGTACGCACTCTCACCTTAGCAAAATTTGACAGGTCTGGTCACGTGACTGAAGTGCCTACTATTGGCGTTGAGTCGCACACTATGGTGTGTGTGTGTGTGTGTGTGTGTGTGTGTGTGTGTGTGTTTGTATGTGTGTGCACGGCTGGTCATCTGCTCTTTTTCTATTTTAGACAAACACAGAGTGCTGTAAACGTGCCAAGATACTCGGCAGCTTTGTACAAGACCTGATTGATTCAGCCTAGTTCCGATTGTGCCAGCGGTTGCTATCCTGGCCAGGTCCATGCCCGCTTTCTTTTCTTTCCTTTTTTCCTTCTCAATTAAGTAAACATGTGAAGTTCACATGTTTAGTAGTGCAGCCAGTTTGCTTTCTTTGAACAAGCTACTTATCATGCATGTCTCGATTATTAGGCGAAATTCCGATATATTATTGCTTCTTAGCCCGAAAATTCATTTTTATTTCTTTCACACTGACGATCTCTTTCGAATTTCTTTACACAACTACTTTGAAGTACACGTACCCTGCCTTCAACCCTGCCTTCAACCCTGCCTTCAACCCTGCCTTCAACCCTGCCTTCAACCCTGCCTTCAACCCTGCCTTCAACACAGACGTACACACTACTTCAAGCACATACACAGAGCATGGCATGAAACTCCTCTTCTTTCTTTCTTTCTTTCTTTCTTTCCTTTTTGTTGCTTTTTTACCTCCTCGTGTCAAAGCTGGCACCTGCAGGAGCAGACTTCACAATACCACAGCACATAATCATTGCATGACACACAAGAAATGAACCAAATCAACATGGAAGTGATGATGACAACATGCCACTACTGATTGATATTGACATGGCTATTTTGCTATCCTATTTTTATGCTGGCATGTTGATGATGCCTCGAGTACCATTCTATTTTCTGCACGGATATGTCCATTTTCAAATTTTTGATTTACTAGATGAAGGGAAATGATGAGTCTATGCAATCACTATTGTTCAGCTTACTGAGGATCCTCACGCCTTTCTGCCTCTCCACTCGCTCATTCTTTAGCCCGTCTCGGCCATGTTTTGTGCTCTCTCTCTCTCTCTCACTCTCTCTCTCTCTCTCTCTCTCTCTCTCTCTCTCTCTCTCTCTCTCTCTCTCTCTCTCTCTCTCTCTCTCTCTCTTTCTGTTTCTGTTTCTGTGTGTGTGTGTGTGTGTGTCTGTCTCTCCCATTGATATGATGTTTATGAAAGAAGATTCCTGCTTCTCTTTCTCTCCTCCCTGTTTTACCTCTCTCTATTCGAGGTGATGTCTCCCTTTGTTTACCTGCTGATTGCCCAGCCCTGCGCTGTCCTTCTTACAGTCACCAAATATATCCATTTATCATGTCCTTGTCTGCTGAAGAACACTGCTGCCAGTGTTGCACATTGAAAGCTTCAAAGTTCAAACGGGCCCCGTACCGTATAATATCACACAGTGGGTTTGTTGCACTGTTCGTGTACTCGAGCGGGTGTGTGTGTGTGTGCGTGTGTGCGTGTGTGTGTGTGTGTGCCAACCTGTTGGAAGGCTACCTTCTTGCCAAAGCATTTGGAAGTTGGACTAGTTTCGGCTCCACAATCCAGTGTGTCGTTACTATACTAGCTTTCATGGCTGAGGTTGTTGGTGTGTCTGTTGGCTTTGGTTTCCCAGTACTCAGTAGCTGAGGCTGGTTGGTGAAGTAACTCCAATTTCACTTCAAGGTGCCAGTGCATCTAGTGTCTGCTTCTATCAAAGCATCGTGCTGTCTATACTGGTTACCCCAGCAAGTGTAGGGTGTGCATAGATAACTGTCTTGGCCGTTTTATACCGATGTACTCCGTGTGGTGTAGACCAGGTGTGCATTGGTGGTCGATTCACATGGCTTCGCCAGTTGTGTGGATTAGACAGTTATCTGGCGCAAGTCTTGATCTGTCTCATTCAGATCTTGTTCGCTATCGTTGCTATATTGAGAAAATCTGTGGGTGCACATCCAGTGCATTTGCAGATGTGCGTGCTTCTCTTGCGACGGGCGTATACATGGTACATGGTGTGTGTGTGTGTGTGTGTGCATATGTGTGTGTGTGTGTGTGTGTGTGTGTGTGTGTGTGTGTGTGTGTGTGTGTGTGTGTGTGTGTGTGTGTGTGTGTGTGTGTGTGTGTAAAAGCTGTTGAATGGTGTAATCCCAGCACAAGTTGCTATGTCTAACATAGCTGTTCGCTATCATCGCTCCCGCGATGGGCATGTCTGAGGTCTGAGGTAAAACATGGATTGTGTCACGCTCAAGTGCACTGCACACACGGCCGACCCAGTGCGTGAGGTTCCTGTACATCATGGCCCAGTAGGGCACTGGGCACACATATACACGACGATACACACGTCATGTACATCATGGTAGGGCACTGGGCATACCTGGCACTTGAATATTTTTAGTTCATGACTAGTATCAAGAGTACATAGCCCCATATGGCCATGTACTCTTGCTAGTATCAGGCATCCGTAAACCATGGTAAACTCTTGCTAGTGCTAGTATGCATGTGCCCGTTGATAAGGTATCGACTCAACCTTGTCGACTGGCCAGTCCACTTACGGTGTTTCACCTCTCCATAGTATGAATTGAAGTGAAAGTTTACGTACAGGTAATAGCAGAGTTCAAACATGGAAGACATGGACTACATTTCTCTTCTTTTCTTACTGTTCTTTGTGTCACAGCTACAAAAATATAATTATGGGAAATATGTGTGGCTGTGGTTTGAGCATACACTCACGTCATGTACATGTCCTGTACT
>NC_088643.1:55676647-55791647 GCF_964019385.1 Sycon ciliatum | reverse complement strand
TAAGCTGCTTACGTTTTACTGGTGATATCAGCAGGAGTGCTTGACTCTCTTCACTCTCATTCTCTTCCTCGGGATTGGGGAAGAGAGCTCCCTGAGTTCCTGACAACAGTTCATTGCGATCTTGACATGTTCCACCTTGCTCATCTGCTCTGGACAGTAGACCCATCATGCCAAAATCAGCCACTTTCACCACCCATTTCTCCGTCACTAGCAGGTTTGGTGTTTTCAGATTACAGTGGATGCGGGCAGGGTCCAGTCCATGCAGAAACTTCATGCCCCGTGCTGCCTGCAAGGCAAAGCGCAGTGAGTCATCTGGCGTAACACTGATGCTATGATCGTGGAGGATTGCATGCAGTGAACCTCTCCTAGCATGCTCCAGCACAATGAACGGCTGATTCGTCTTGGGATCCGTGCCGGCACCCAGGAACATTATCACATTTTGGTGTCGAACACGTCGGAGCTCCTCTGCCTCCAGATAGAACTGCTCCTTTCTTGTCTCTGCCATCTTGATGTTTCGTAGCAGTTTGACAACTACTTTGGTGTCGAAGACTTTGGCCAGCCAGATATAGCAAGTGTCTGTCTTCGCTATGCGGTGAAGCAGACTGATCTCATGGCGTTCAATGATACGACTGCGAGCTAGTTCGCGCAGGAGTTTCTCAATGTCACTGAGACGCTGCTCCATGGACTGCAACTCCTTGTCCTTGTTCTGCGATTCTTTCTTTGTCTTCATGCATGCGCGGATAGTAGTGAGCAAGGCTGCAGCAAACACAACTGCAGATCCAACAGCAGCGGCAATGAAGATGAGTGGTAACTGGCAGTTATCATACTGCACATAGCCCACAGGGCACGAACAA
Source organism: Sycon ciliatum (assembly GCF_964019385.1). Lineage (NCBI taxonomy): Eukaryota > Metazoa > Porifera > Calcarea > Leucosolenida > Sycettidae > Sycon > Sycon ciliatum. The sequence continues at coordinate 55,790,793 of NC_088643.1, read as the reverse complement.
ACAGCGGATCCGTTCACCACTAGGCATTTGCCTCGATGACAATGATCGTTTGCGCATGGATTCAGCGCAAAGCATGACTCCTGGTTGTCTGTGAAGTTTGTCAATTGGAACCCAGGACAGCGGCGACAAACGTCTGAGAGTGTGTCGGAGTAGAACCCGTTCTGACATGGGCTACACTTCTTGGTCAAGTCACCGCCATTGCCCCAGCCAATTGGACAATTTTGTTGAGTGCGTATCCGTCCAGTACAAGTTGTTGAAGCTGACATGTATGACAACGGAGTATCTTTCTTCGTCATCAGTAGATCTGTGTTTCTTGTTGAAAGCCCGCCAAGCATTGAGTTCTCATAGACTTGGTGGTAAACAACAGGCACGTGTCTGAAATACGGCAGGATATCCACGGCATTTTGGTTGCTGTCGTTGAACTGTAGGAAGTGAGCAGTACAGGCATTGAAACAAGGGTAGCTAGCACCCATTTGAATGCCACCAAGCAGCAGGAAAGCGTGATCTGAAAGGACATTCAGAGTGTGTCCAAAGTTTCTCTTTGGGAATGATGCCAGTGCGCTATGTTGTATTGCACTGCATGATGCCGTTCTGCTGTCTGTGCCAAGGTCGTGTAGGTGCAGGCGAAAGAAGTAGCCACACTTGTGCTTTTTCTGTACCGTTCCACCGTACACATATATATCATTTCTTCGGGTCACTGGTACGGTATGTCCAGCAATTATTGGTAGAGCATTTATGCCGGTCTTTATCTTCCGCCAGTGACCGTGACATGCAGACAAATTGGTGAAGACCAAAGCACTGATATTTCCAGTCAGAAAAATTTCACCAAGGGGTAGAGCCTGATCAGCGGGTCCACCACCATATGCTACTAGAACTGGCATTCCACTGTCTTCAGCCACTGTAAATACTGCTTGTCCCAGGATAATCCGTGCCCTAGGTAAAGGCGCCAGGTGCCTATCGCCAATGCTGGCGTTTTGCCAGTAGTGCTTGTGCAGGTCAAAGCACCATACGTCAGATGAGGCGTTCCAATGTAGCCATGGTGCACCTCCCATCACCACAGCTTTACTGACGCTCCCCGGCGAGTGCAATTGCACTACAGAGTGCAGGACTAGAAATGGTGGCATGGTACCAGGTTGTTGGATTTTCTTCATCATGTAGGTACCAGAACTAGGCAGGTAGAACCATACTGGCATAGTCTTGTATCTTGGTGACCGAGTCTCCCAACTATTACGATCAGTACCGGGGCATAAGCCACCAAGTAACACCAATGCAGTCGTCTCATTCCACTTAGGTCTTGCTGTGTGCAATATAGCTTCCACGGGTGGAGGTGGCAAACATCTGAAATCCCCGCCAAACTGAAAGAGTTGACCTTCCCGGGCTGTAAGCGGATTGATATCAACAGCAGCCTCCGGGGATGTTGTCACAGCACTAGTATTACCATATGAACAAGTGTGATTCATGTCGGACTTGATTGTGAACACAAGCTCTTCACTTTGAATGAAGAATGCATTCGTGACAATCACACGACGATCGTGCACAGTCACCTCCATCCGGGTATACTTTTCAATGCCCTTCACATAGCGTTGCCTCATTATGGACTGCTTACTGCGCAGTGTGGATCCATGAAAAGACCAGCATAAGCTGGACATGTCAAATACCCACACATCAAGTCCTTCCAATATATAGAAGGTAGCCCGCACTACGATACGTTCTTGGACGACAATCAGCTGTTGATTCTCCATGTCGTAGCTCCCCAAAGGACGTTGAGGAACACAACGGCTACAGGCATGTTCCAGACAGCGCTGTGGCGGAGCGGGCAGTTCTGTCCACTTCCGTGTAGCTACTTCAAACATCCACAAATCACAGAGTGCCGTGTATCCACCTTGGACTCGAGTAGTTCCGCTGTACATCAACAGTGTTGTTTCATTCACCGACACAACCAACGGTGACACTCTACCTTGTGGCCGCACTGATTCCTGATGAGACCCATTTGTCATCACGGCCTGTGCATTTCCTGGTGGATGTAGCAGTTCCCACTCTGGTTGCTCCTCCTGTTCTCCAGTAGCAGCATTCACTATACGCAGTCTCCATACTTGGTCAGAATATACCCAACCATAGCGACACGGTGGTGCATACTTTGTGCGATTAGCACATCTAGTTCTACCACCAAACACCAGGAGATCCGTGCGCTTCGTCGAGTCCTGATCTACGGCCACTAGAGTGTGAAATCGACGTGGCACTTTCTCACCCCCTACAGCGTTCAGCAACTCGAAGTTTTCTTCCACAATTTTCCAGCTTTGCACCAAAGAGCAGTTGGGATGGCTGCCAAAACCGAACAGGTAGACTTGTTGGCGTGCGTGGCTGAAGGCCAGAGCAGGTCGGATGCTGCTGATGTCCAGGCATACAGCCGGTAATTCCCGCAGATGCAGTGCTGGATGCAGCCACCAAGTTTGCCCATCGTTTTGCGATACATCATAGGAGTAATGAAAGATACGATGTGGATCGTCATTGTCGAGTGCGAGGAGTTCCAATGCAGGGTACGTCAAAGTGAACTCGTTGTCTTTACGCTCCACGGCGCTGGGGAGCATGAGTGGTCGGAATAACGCCGAATCTGGCCTCAGTAGATCAAATTCCCCTTCTCGAGCCGCCTGTTCGGAAGTAAATGGCTCCAGAAGAGAAGGCAACTTGCTCAACCTGTTCTCACCACTGCCTGTTTCCTCAGCATCCTCACCATTGTCCTGCACTTGAGCGTAGTTGGTAGGGGCTCCGCGTCTTCTCTGCCTTTCTCCGCTCCCCGGATCCCGAGTGTTCCTTTCCGATCGATGAGACCTGGATCTTCTGGTGTTTGTTTGCGAGGGTAGATCTAGTTCGTGCATTTCAGTTCTGGGCACGCCGAACGATCTTCCTGAGCTCATACTTAGGTCTAACAGAACGTCGAGTAGTGACTGCGGTCCGCCGGTGCTCAATGCATCGCGCAACTGGGATGTCAAAGATGCCACTTCGCCCAGCGCGTGTCCGTAACTTTTACTTTTCAAGAACGAACTGTCTGTCTGTTCACTGCCATATCCTTCCTTGTGATTGTGCAAGCCTGGGGCAACCGACTGCGCCAGAAAACCGCCAGCGGAGTAGACCAGCACTAAAACTGTGATCAACTCCGACATCTTTAGCAACATAGCTTACCGGTAGATCAATATGGATGTGAACCAGCATACAGTAATCAAGCACATGACATTGCAGATCTACTGGTAGATCTACCCTAGTCTAGTGTAGATCTACCATAGCCGGTGCTGGGCTCACCCCGGCTCAAGGCCTCCTGCGGACCGCGGATGGCTAAGGCCAGAGTATCTTTGCAACCTTTCTATCTTGCACACAATGACTGTACAGTGGGAAGGCTTGATAATTATTATTAGGGGTGAAACGAACATAGAATTTTGAATACGAACGAACTCTCACACTAACGAACGAACTCGAACGAACATTCTCCATTACTGGTATGTATTTCATGGATGAATTTGTTTTGAAGACAGTCTGTCAGTACAGGTGTTCTTTGTACTTGGCTGGCCACTGTTCAGTATTGACCAGATTGACGGTGTGATGCTAAACAAACAGTGTGATCATGCATGTAGATCTACATGTAAGCTAGAACCAGAGGCCAGAATCACTGAGAATGCTCAGTGACCGCATGATACACGTACACTGCCAGAATTAGAACAGCAATATTTTTTTCATCGCGCCCGCCTGCGCTGAATCACAGGGTTTTGCAGCTAGCTTAGCTGCAAAGTCCATCACCATCGTCCGGACGAGAGTTTTTTCTCATCGCTAGCTCAGGTCGTCAGAGCAGGAGAATGGTACTTCTTGAGGTGGGTGCGAAGATTGCGCGTCGTCGCTGTGTGATCGAACCTTTTTGAAATTGAGAAAAGGACTTCGTCTTTCCCGACCACTTTATCAAATTCCGCTCCAACTCCGGACCGCGATGAAAGGCTCGAACGTTTTGACATGATTGCAACGAGTGAACGTTTGCTTTCAGGAACAGATGTCACAAGGCAAGCGACTCGAATCCTTTCACTACGAATACAAATCTACCTCAAACGGACACAAAGCCATGAAATAATTCAAGAAACTTTGTCCCGACGCGACACTCAACTCCTTCAACTTGCTTCAAGTGATCATCAAGGCAGACGCAGTCGATCAGCGTGCAAGATCGCGATCTCCCAACCCCCGCGGCTCCTTCGTGATCTAGTCACAAGCGATCTTTATGCTTGCTTGCTGTGTTCGTTTATCAATCTTGCGAGTTCGTTCGTTCGTTTTCAAATTTTTCGAACGAATGTTCGAACTTTCGTTCGTTCGTTTCACCCCTAATTATTATAATGATAAGGATGTTGTCGAAGGCTCACCGTCCTCAGCGAAGACAGAAAAACAAATGATGTTTATAAGCGCATGCAGGTCTGCCAGTTTTCTTTGTTTCCCAATCGACGGCAAACAGCTAACTGGCGGAGAGGTCGATCACCAGGTAGCTGGTTGACTCCCCCTTGGATAGCGGAGCAGTAACTGTTCCGAGCTGGAGCCAGGTGTATTGGTCGAAACATTGAGTCGATGGTTGCTGCTGCTGCGTATGCTCGGGAAGACTCATTAGCAAGGTCGGCTCGCTTTTCTATACCCTGGCTCATCCGGGATCCAGGTGCAGCGCTAATTATTGGTAATTAGTACGACCGAATCATTGCACTCCGGCTGCATGCATAGCGTGTCAGCAAGTGTCGATGCGCGGAACAAACTGACTTCCTCCGCGCGTACTCCTGTGCCAAACCAGTGCTGCATACTCAGTCTGTACAGTCAAGTAAGTAATTGGTTGACCTTACAAGAATTTGTATTTCGCCTGCGGCTAGGAGGAAGTGCAAGATGGAGGGCGTGTCACCATCATTTTGCTGCTCGACTGACTTGCACTCCTAATCCGGTTGTTGAGTGATTGAGATGTCAACTGCGAGGATAATTGGCTCCACACAGTGGCACGCTTTCCCTCAGCACACGGTTACATAGACAAAGTCCTTCCATCATAGGATCCAACTGCATGTGTGTCTAAGGCTCTGTTCCAAAGCGATACCAGACAAGCAGCTGATGTTTACACTTGCAGGTCTGCCAGTTTTCATTGTTTCCCTAGGCTACGGCCGACGAACTGGCGGCGAGGTCGATTGCTGTGAGCAGGTAGATGGTTGTCTCCCCATGGATAGCTGGACAATGGTCAGTAACTGTTCGGAACTGTAGCCATGTCACTGGGGTATTTGTTGCGGCGACATGCCATTGAATTGATCCGGGTCGCTGGGTATGCTTGGAAAAGACTCCTTGCTGACTTTAGCGAGGAGGGCTCGCTGTTCTATCATCTGTTCGGCTAATTATCCAGGATCCAGGTGCAGTGGTGCAGTGGTGTAGTGCTAGTTAGTAATTACACGCACAGTATGGTCATGAGATCATTGCACTGCGACTGCACAATGTGTCAACAAGACTAGCGTCGATGTGATCATCAAACTGACTTCCTCCTCGCCTACTCTTGTGCCAAACCAGTGCATGCTGCCTACTCAGTCTGTACAGTCAAGTTCACCTTACAAGAATTTGTATTTCGGATGGGGCAAAGAGGAAGTGCAAGTTGGAGGGTGTGTTGCCATAAATTTGTTGCTCGACTGACTTTCACTCCCAATCTGGTTGTTGAGCGATGGTGGATAATGGAATTCATGACGTCAACTGCGAGGATAATTGGCTCTACACTCCCCTCAGCACAGGGTTACATAGACAACATCCTTCCATCCTGTTGATTATGATTTATTTTCACCATGGCCCATGGCCAATAAGGCAGATAATTATGATTCAAATCAGCCTACGGTCTACAATCATGTAACACCAATCTGGCAAGTAAGGCAAGTATGGAAGCCAACAAATCGCGGAGATATGGGGTTCAGATTGCATACAGTGTCAGCTACTAGTACTACAGAAGTTAATTTTGCTTCACGCAGGTCGGGGGTGGGGGTGGGGGGTAGTTGTTTGAAACTGTGAAGGAACAGGTTGATTGGTGAGTTGGTGTGTGTTTGTGTGTGTGTGTGTGTGTGTGTGTGTGTGATGTTCTGAATGTGTATGTTCTCATTGTCGTATGCATATGGCTGCTCTGTAATTGGCCGTGCACGGTGAGGCGGTTGCTTGCAGGTAAAGGGGAACGCGGATGTGTTTGATATTGTGGGCAATAGCACTGAGGAGTTTACGGGAAGCTACTGTGGGGAGTTGGAGATGGTGAAGAAGTGAGTTGTGATGGACTGCTGCAAAGAGGGGGATCCGCAAGCAGATACGGGCTGCTCATCGCTGAACACGACGTTCTAATTGGTCATTTTATGTGCGGGCGGTGTTGGCTAACACGAGACATACACGCGCGTTGCATTGGAGGTTGTTTTGTAGTATGACTCCAAGGTTACGGTGTTCGTTGACTTGCTGTGGGGCGTGTGGTTACATTAAGAGCCTGCGTGATGTTGGGTTGGTGGTTAAAGGTTTGGTGTGAACCGAACAAGGTGACGGTCGCATGTCTCACTGCAAAATCCCCTCGACGCAGCTCAGCAGATCAAGGTGTGGGTCCTCTTCACTCAGTAGAGTTGAGTCGAGCGAGCTGTATATAAACTCCCTGTGCCGAAACCTGGGCTCACGCCTCTACATGGCTACTTCCCCTGTCTACCCCCCCCCCCCCAAAAAAAAGATGTACCGACTGGCCGAAATTAAGAAAAAAGAAAAAGGTGACGGTCTTTGTGGCATTGACGAGGAGGTGCCATCTGCACAGCCATATTGATCCAACTGCGTGTGTGTTGAAGGCTCCGTTCCACGGGCGACAAACTGGCAATCGCTGTAAGTACTCAAGTAGGTAGGTGGTTGTCTCCCCATGGATAGCCGGACACTGGTCAGTAACTGTTCGGAACTGGAGCCATGTGTATTGACATTGCATCGATGGTTGCTGCGTATGCTTCAGGAGACTCCATACTGCCCATAGAAAGGAGGTCTCGCTTTTCTGTACCCTGTATGGCTAATTATCCGGGGTCCAGGTGCATAATTAGTAATTAGCACGATGGTAGCATTGCACTATGGCTACACAAAGTGTCATTAATGTGTCGATGTGCGGAACAAACTGACTTCCTCAGCGCCTACTCTTGTGCCAAACCAGTGCTGCATACTCAGTCTGTACTGACGAGTTGACCTCTAAAACAGGAATTTGCATTTCGCTTTCGGCTAGGAGGAAGTGCAAGATGGAGGACGTGTCGCCATCGTTTCGCTGCTCGACTGATTAATTGCACTAGCTTCCAATCTGGTTTTTGAGTGATGGCGAGTAATGTAATTCATGGTGTCAGCTGCGTGCATAATTGGCTCCACACTTATTTATTTATTTATTTCTGCACCTCGTTACCCTCGGCTCTGGGATACATTGACACAGCCCTTCCATGATCCAGCTGCATGTTTTTCCCATGGGCCCAGCAGCGGTAGATCAGTCCATATTACTAGTGTTAGGGAATCAGCAGACGTTGTCGAGCAGCAGTCCAGAATGTCGGATATGTCCAGCTATGATTTTGGAGCATACGTTCTGGCAGTGTCACCGCACTCACAGCCAACGCCGATTGATGGATGCAAAAGTCCTGATCAATAATGTCCCTAGTCCGGGCATGTTGTTTGGCGCTCCAACAATTACTATTGCAATGGTCTAGTCTTTTCAGGATGCTTCCACTGCATGAAAAATACTGAATTTCCGTCGTGCACAAAATACAGTCACCGGCACATTACGGGCAATACAGGTTGTAGGTTGTATTGCTAAATCCTTGCACGAAGTGCTCAATACCACGAGGGCAGAGCCACAAGATACTAGTTCGCAATGGAACTAGGCTGAAGTGTGGTGTTACTCAGAGGTTCATGGTTATAGTTATACCCACCAAATCCTGAGACAGCAACGATGATACTAGTGAACAGTGCTTTAGTACAGCGGATAGGAGCGAAGATGGAGGCGCCATGCATGCCCGGGTGTGACGCGATACTATCGCAGTCACGTTAATAATGTTGCCATACTGCAGCTTTTAATTATGTGATCAACACTCGCCGGATAACGCATTCAGTGGTACGAAGTTGAACATCTTTTAAGCGTGTACTAGTAGTGTACCAAGAGTGCATTAACCTTTTTTTGTTGTTGGTTTATGTACTCTTGCTAGTACCGGTACTAGTACAGTAGTAGTAGCACATTCTGACAATGATGAGAGAGCAGGATTACGACAATGCTCTCTCATACATGTACGTAAATCTGAAACTCGGATGTTTAGGCAATATTGAATAGAAAGGAAGCGAAATCTGGATACGAGTTTTGAAAACAGTCCGCCACTGTAACTACATGTTGGTAATAGTATCTGATTATACAGTCAGAAAGTGCCACAACTAGTCTAGGCACACAACTGACACAGTACTGAGCCATTCGTCGACCTGACACCTAGTTCCAAAGCATTTCCGAAGCGCTAACCAACAGCCGGCCCTCCAACTCAGAAGATTCTACAAGGTAACTTAAAAGGCAAGACCAAAGAGGGGAAGGTAAACGCAACGAAAGCGAGTGCAAGCCATGTCCCACAGGAACAAAGAATGTCGGCTGTTACTGGACGATGACGAGACCATAAAAGATACTTGACAAAGCCGTCTAACGACTACTTGTTTTGTAACCAACTAGTCCATCACATTGTCATGCACGAGGAGTACTTTTGGATTTTGGCGTCCCACGGTTCGGCTTTGTACAATTCGTTTTCGCAAAGCTTCCCCTTCTGTACTTATAATATAATAATAATAATCTTTATTTCAGGATTACCCAAAGGCTGACACTTATCTTTGATATTTCTGAGCCACCCAAGTATTAGTTGGGTGATCTGCTGCTTCGAATTGTAGCAAGAGTACTTATGTACTCTTGATTGTAGTTAGACCGCTTTGTCATGTGTCTTCTAAAATGGTCTCGCCATCGTCCAATTGCAGTCGACATTCTTTGTTCCCGTGGGACTTGGCTTGTACTCATTTTCGTTGCCCTTACCTTCCCCTCTTTGGTCTCAAGTTCCTTTTTTTCTCCTTCTTTTTTTATACTACAATGTACACAGTTTCCTCTGAGACAAAAATGCGATAGTACTCATAAAAAGGACACAATGTACCGTGGCGTATGTGCACATCCCTACAAAGTAATAGGGGTAATGAAAGAGACAAAGGCAAAAAACAACAAAGACAACAAAGGAGTAATAGGTGCTACAAGAGCTGTGCTGGTCAGGCGCAGTGCACTCCTCCCATCATTCCGGTCTCGGAATCAACATGGACTGTGCGGGGGGGGGGGGGGGGGAGTTGGAGGGCTGTAGGTTAGCGCTTCGGAGATGCGTTGGAACTAGGTGTCAGGTCGCCGAATGGCTCGGTAGATCTACTCTGTCAGTTTTGTGGTGAGCTTGCCATCTTCCGCAGCTCTGAAGCGAACAGGGCGCAGCCAGAGCCCGAAATACAGCCGACGATGTCCCGCCCACACCAGCTAACTAAGTTACTTGCTTCCATAGCTTTTACTATGTTCTTCCATAGCCACTTCTAGGCCAAGCCTTCGCCGTCATTTTATTGGGTTGTCATCCCGTTTGAATGTGCGAAGTAAAATAAAAAAACCAACCAACCAACCACTACTGCCTGGTAGTGGACATGGGCATGATTGTACTTCCGAAGTACGATCGTACCGGTACATGTACATGACATGCCTCCAAAGCCGGCGCCACGACCGTCCAACCACTCGCGGGTCCATTTTATGGAACACCCTGCCATCCGACAAGCGTGGTATTACCCAGTACCACCAGTTCAAACAAGCCTGCCTCCCGTTCTGTCTTGCTAGCAGTAGCACCCAGTACTGAACATTACAGGAACCTTTGAACGTTTGCGGTACTCCACAGTACCAGTCAAGTGCTGTTTTACCGCCTCCCCGGTGTTGTATTCTAACGTTAAAGTTATTCATTGACTGAGCGTTCTTTGCTTTGTACTACACCCTGCTATCATGTTAGGCTATTTCCTACAATATTTTACTGTTTCCATTCGCTTCCATGTAATTGGGCGACACCGCCCGTTTGGTTCTGCGAATTCAAATAAAAATGTACCTACCTACATGACTATAACATGAAAACGTACGGCGAGGAGGCATTCCTAATGTGTCAAGGTATTTTTGATATTCTGAAGGCCAGTATAACATTTTCACCGTCATTGTATTTTAGCACCAGGTGTGTTCGAGCGGCGAAATGCTCTGTAGTCGAAAAACCCTCTCCTAGTTATTGGTAATCGCCTAAAGAGCAATTCGGCGAAGTGTGCCTGTCGAGAATTGTCCAAGCGTCGACACGGTTTTCGACCAGTCGACGGCAATGATTGAAATGTCACTCGCCGAAATTGTTTTCGGTGTAGATTCTACCAGCTACCCTAGTACTACAGGTCAGACCTCGCTATAACGTAATCTCTGGGGGATGGGAGAAATTATGTTATAGCGAGGTTTATGATAGTGAGTTGGGCACGCCAATATGCAATATGTACATGTATATCAAAATGACGCTCTTCACTTTAATACTGATAACAACTGCACTGGTTTACATACAGGTATGATGATGACTAGCAAAAATGTGTACAGGTTTAAAGCGCTTGTCAGCAAAGGGGTGACAAGAGTCATGCAGTGCGTGTACGTGTACATGTGACAAGATTAGAGCCTTAAAAAGTAATGGGAATAGTAGCAAAAAAATACCGGTATTTTACTACTCCCTGCTTCCGAGATGGACGGCTCAGTCTCGAATTCGTCGCGAGAAGGCATGCATGCCGTGTACATAGTCATTTTTATACGAGTTTTTACGTTATGCTGAGGTCTCTGTGCGCCCGGGACCCAGCAAACAGTGTGTTATAGCGAATATTACGCTATAGCGGATTATGTTATAGCGAGGAAATTTTGTACAGAAGTGATGCGGTTTCGGCAGGGATGATTGATTGATTGATTTTATTTTACTTCGCAAGTTCAAACGGGTTCCTGGCCCAGTTATATGAAAGCGAAGGATAGAATTTGCCAAAATCCTAATGAGCAACAGCATAGGCAATATTATCATAGAATGAGGGACATTCACATTTGTACGTTGTAGTGAGGTTTATGTTATAACGGGGGTCGTTATAGCGAGGTCTGACCTGTACTCGCTGGATTCTACTGACCTACAACAACAACCAGCTAGCAGCTCGGGGTCCCGGGGGGCCGGGGGGGAGTTTCGTCGTCCTTCTCGCGAGTCGCGACTCGCGAGACGCAAGAATCCGGGATAGTCTGTGGGCCAAGTGACAAAAATGTGAATTCTCGTTCCGAGTAAGAGGGCACCGCAATTTTTTTGGCCCAGTCGATAGATGGACTGGCATACATTGAAAACCCGTTTGTTGTCATTCCTGAATTTGTCCAAGGGTTGCACGGCGAGTGAAATACGAATCAGCACTGGTTGCCATGGTAACCAGAACCTAAAATTGGATTTTCTGGCTAATTACAATGTTTTTGGTATTATTATTTTTTCCACAGGGTCATATATCCAGAGTGCCTCCTTCCCAGATTCAACTGGAAAGAGAAAAATATGATATAACATGAAAAATAAAGAAAAACAAAATGCCCAATACGTCCATATTGTTCATGTACACAGACGTGTGCAAGAAGACCGCGTGTGTCGAACACAATACTGTAACTACTTCGAAACATCATTCGAGTCATTGTATACCATTTTATCAGATCATAATAGGACTGGCTGTGGCATGCAGGTACTGTACATTGCAGAATACTATGTCTGATCTAAGAATATCTCAGACCGTTCAATACAAAAATGGTGTACATTATACAGATATGAGGCAGAACACACAGCCGCATTTATGCATTGCATAGTTATTATATGGGTTGCAGAATAATCTGAATGTCCAGAGAAAGGATCACAACACTGTGACCATCAGCACAGGTCACTGACAGACCAGACCTGAAGGACCGCGTGACCCCAGAAGACGACGTTTGTTGCAGCTGTGTACGAGGGAGACTTCGTCATCATAACACTGACTTATACTGCAGAATTAGCCATACGGAATATGTTTCATGTTGCCGAAAAAGGTCGACCTGTAGAGAATAATCAGGTCACAGAAAATACACAATTCCAATTCCAATGATCACCCAACGTGTGGACAGAACTAGTTCGTCCTTTGTGGACTCATCAGCGCAGCACAGAGGAAATGAGGCCGAAGCCGATGGCAATGAAAAATAATCGCAATGATCATTCCCGTGCATTTTTATATCTCCCACATTGATTTTAGTCCACATGTGATATTGATACTGAACACTGGGCAAACATCAGAAGGACTTGAACTGGGCATGATGTACAGTCACGTACATGTTCATGATTGTACAATGTGCATCACTGAACTCTAATGAACACTCAATCTTCAATTACATTATACATACCTGTCAGGTGGGCATTCTTTTTCTTATTCATCCTCGTCTTCACTGAGTTCTGCAGTTACTTGAAGCTCCAGTGGTTGCCCATTCTCACACTCCTGGCCCGAGTGAGAGCACTTGCAAGCATCCGTGCAATTGAGGTACTGTCTCCGGCAGGAGCAATGCCCGTGCTTGCAGCCTGTCGTGCAACCGCATGAAACAAATTCCATCAGGCTCGATGGTGCTGGTGCCAAGCTGAGCCAGTCCACTTCCAAACCACCGCCAGAATCAATGGTCCACCCTTGACCAGGGCTATGCGGTGGCGGGACATCCGCGGAAGCTTCCAGAGCACGGTGCCAGATACTGGCCTGGTAATTTGCTCTTGCAGCATGCTTGCGCAGCGCATCATGGCAAGGAGGAAGGGAGCTGAATTGCGTCGAGCGAGAGCAGAACATCTGGTATCGCACTTCGTTGATAGATGTGGCGGTGTTGAAGCCGTATACATGTATACCGCAAGTGAACTGCTCGATGCAGGCGAAAATGTCAGCTGGTAGTGCGTCAAATGATGCACCGAGTGCTGCCATAGCCTTTCGAGCCAGCTCGCTTTTTGGGGTTTGCTTGGTGATCAGCTGAAATGCTAGCTTCTTCCCTCTGCCACTGAAGGCATTGGTTGTGTCACAACCTGTATAGGCATGCATCCCCACCATGGCTTCGCAAACAGGGGCACTAAGCTCTCGTGTAATTCCTGCAGCATTGTTTATGGTAGTTAACCTCGCGCGCAAATATTCCAGAGACGGATTGACCAATAATGCAACTTGGACCTTTTCGTCTTTTCTGACGTTTGCTGCGTATAACATGTACATAACAGCTTCGCTGCAGCGTGTGCGTATTCACACCTGCTTGTGGACTGGACTACAATTCTTCCGGCCAGGTTGCTGGCGCCTCTCCTTCCCACAAAATATGCAGCCCTTCATGCCTGGAGCTACGATGGGCGCGGCTAGTGCGGCGCGCGTGCTGGGGCGGCGCTTGGCTTCTGGCTCTATCGACTCCGGCACAGATAGTTCTTCCGAATGGCTAGATGAGGGGTACTCTGCCTTCGTCGGAGGGTTATATTCGTTATTTTCTGGCAACATTTTCTGTGGAAGCCTCCGTTTTCAGGCCAAACATCACTACGACATAACTCCCTGAGCTCAGCTAATTTTTCTACGGCAACAGCTTCACTAGTGCATATTTCACACACCTTCTTCCACGTCGTCTGGGTGAAGGGCTTCACCTCCTCACCGCACTCCGGAACGTGAATGAGACACTTTAAACTCATCACGACGCTTACTTCTAGTGCTACTTGACCACAGACATACTAGTACAAACTGAAACCAAAAAACCAATCTCGAAATGAAAGTTCAAACTGAGAAGGAAGATGCCAAGTATAGTGGGTGCACGCCTGCACTGCAGTGCAGAGAGTTAGTGGGTCCGGGTGCACGCCTGCAGAGAGTGTGCAGTGTACCAGATCGTACCAGATCACGACTTGACATGACAGGTAACACTGAATTCGTGTACTTTCGTGTATTCTGGTGCATAATCACATTTCACAGCACCACACACAACGCGCATGCATGAATGCATACAAAACAATGGCCGCCGAGAGAGAAATTTTCAACATGGAAAAGCCGATTTTTGGATACCTTTCAGAAAGTTGTCAGAGTGACAACAACCGGAATCCTGCTCAGTAAGGTATTGTAGAGTAGACGTGGCCAATAAAATTGCGGTGCCCAAAAGTCGGAACGAGATTTTTCTAGGAGGCCTTTTTTCAGGTTTGGCCCACGGACTAGGAGGAGTCCCCACTCAGTCGATGCGCCAGAGCGAAAAAAAGCCGTTTTTTATTATCCCGGTCAGCTCATTTTGTGCAGAGGTGAAGATGACGATTCCGTGAAGAAGTAATGGCTGACGTTGTCGAACTTTCAGACCCACTGGAGGCGTTTCACAGCCTGGAGCCCGCCGATAAGGAATTCGATGTGACTTGAGTAAGTACTAAAGTAATCCGTAATATTTTTGGGGTCAGCTATTGAGCCATTGGGAAGTTTCGTGTCGTCGTTTTCTTACAGTACAGTCGTAGAAATTTCCTCCCTTCTTTGGTATTCAGCCAGTAATGGACTCCATCAAATCTTACACAATATCCGAGATAGCAGAAAGATAGTCCCAACCAACCTGTGTAAAGATTTGGTCATGTCTATGTCCAGACCTACTGCTAACTCAAATGGCACGAAATGAAAGATTTTTTTGTAATACGTGTAAAATCCACGAAAGTGACATTTCATCACACCTAAGTTTCAATATATCCCAGGTTACAATAGTTTCTCGCCCATCTAGCAGCAGATGGATTGTGTTCCCGGTATATCACCATTTCCAGTGGAAGTATTGTGTTCCACATCTATCCATGCTCATTGAAACTCAGGCAAATGTGTATATTTGTGTATTTCAGGTCAGAGTTCGTAGTGCATTCCATGTTTCTAGCATATACACCATAATTCCAGTAAACAATAACACGCACGCATCATCTGTGTGCACATTGACTCAATCTTGGTCCAATTCGTTGCTGGTTTCTTGCTTTTCAGTCTCCTCAAATTAAACAACTTTTTGCTTACTGGAACTGTTGGATTCTTCCCTCGCGGAGGTGTTGTTGAAAGTGTGGCATTTTAGCCCTGGCCTGCATAACAGATTTGCCTTTTTGCACTCGCATTGTATGATCCTGCAGCCGGACTTGCACCCACAGCCTTTTGTCAGGCCTGTGACAGGCTGTCTGACTGCTGCAAGATGTTTGTCAGAGCCCCACACCATGACTAGGTCATTGGTTCTTCACCATCCCTACCTTGAAGAGGTGGGTAGTTGATAGTAGATTTGTTGCTTAAATTAAGCAATACTCCAGAGACAACAATTCCAGTTCAGCTGAATTCCACGTGTAGGTTTTACGGCACCGCCATCACCTGACTCCTCGGTGAAAGATCCCCATCAAATTACATGTTTGTTCACATTTTGAGTCTTGCAGTCGTAGTGTGATTTCGTCACAAATACACGTCAACTGGTTGTACAGCTTCATGTTCCACTACATGTATGTACATGTATTGGCAATTCAGCATCGCAGTGATACTTCAGTACACTGTATAGCAAACCTCCAATACCTTTCAAATTGGTCTGTACCGATATAGCGTATTGCATGGTGCAAGGTTCTGCATAATAGTACAAGTACTTTATATCCCGTAGTATGTTACATGTATATCCATACTGTCAGGTGTCTGCATAACCCAACCCCACAACCCACAAGCGTGCAACTCTGATTTGCGGACTATGGGCTGATTCCCCAGTTCGTGGATACGTAATGTGGGCCGAGCGCAGTGCCAGAACCCACGTGCAGTCGCATACTCTTGACGTCATGGACTCTTGGTACTACTAGTACTTCATACTGAAGTTTCACTGTGTGGGGAACCCGCCTGTCTGTGTTAGTGTTTTGCTTCGACGTCGCTTTGTCTCAGTTTCTTCCTCAGTGCTTGTGATTGGCATGTGGCAGGCAAATGGCCGTGGAACTTCAACAATTGGGCTCTAATGTGACAACTGGATGGTAGTTGATTTACATGTTGGACTGGTGTGCCACGCAGCCTTCTGCTGGCATCCTGGCACTACATTTTGTTGCCAGGGTACCTCTTTGTCGATTTTGTCCACAGACACCACGCTTACACTCGGCATGTATACATGGAGCTGCAGGTCTTGAATGCCTTTCCCTTTTGCTATGTTCACCATTGTCATTCTGTATGTATTGTAGGTATTATGGCCAGCCGTTACTCCCCATTGAGAAAAGATCCCTGCAAGTGTACTTGACTGGCTGTATGTGTCTAACACGTCTGCAAGCACCAACTGAAGTGGGTGAGTGCGAACTGGATGACTTACTGTAATGTCGTTTATGAAAGCCAGGCGTATTTCTGTAGAAGCCGGTGTGGTGGCTAGGCCTCTATTTACATTATGTTGCATTATGTTTGGAGTCAAACCAAACTTTTTATGGTTGCCGATGCAAAATCCACACTATTGTGCTAATTGCCTATCTTGGAACTCAGGCTTGTGTTCAGAACAGGCTTCTGCATAAGACAGGCTGTTATACAAAGCAGTGGAGTAAGTGAAGGACCGTTTATACTACTTGTAGACACCACAGGTACTACAGGTATGTGTGTGAAGCTTCATTCCAGGGGAGAAAACGAGAGCGAGGTGGAATTGTCACCATCCAATATTGTCCACCCTCATGACCATAGCTTGGGGTGGATAGTCTGACAAACAGGCAATAAGTCCTTTATTCTTAGTTTCTCGGTACTCTCCTCCACTGTACATTGGCCTGCTGTAGGTCAATTTGGTGGATAACTTTGACAGCTGTGGCCATAGACTTACCCTTTACTACATCGTGTTTTGGGGTTGCATTCGTCCTCCAGGGTTGTGTGTAGGCACCTGGACAGAGCCTGGTGCAGAGCTTGGGTGGTACCCAAACGGCTCACATGAGCATGATGCCACCTTTCTTAGCTTTGGGGTATGCAGTAGGAATGTGTGCCACTAGTCCCTCCTGCATCAGGGACAGTAGAGTTAGTAATGCTTGTAGCGGGAATGTTATGTGTCGGGTATTCGTCAAAGTAATAATGTATTTATGCCATTTTAATAGCAAATAATGTTGCTCCATTGTGTAACAGTTTGTCTGCTACTACTTATACTCCGTCAAGCATTTCATCTTCTGCATGGTATTGTACTGCTTTGTCTGGTTTATTGCTGCCAGGTGCTGCACAATGATCGATGCACGTAATCATTACCCACAGCAGTGGTGTCGGTCAGTGTGGTGTAACTGCCTTCCTCAACAATCACCAGCTGCTGGCTTGTGACAGTTTTGACAAAAAATAGTCGGTCTCTCTCATTCCGTTATCCCTTTGTCGACTCTGAGATGCTCAACAACCACATAATTTGGTACTTCCCGTTTAGCCTAGTATTTGCAGTATTTGCTTCCTACACCAGCCAGTGCTTTTCTTCCCACGTTCTTTTTTTCCGCTGGTTTGGGATTATCTTTTGTGTTACATTCTTTCGTTTTCTGTTACATCCTTTTCCTGTTCTTGTGTGTTAACGTTTCAGTGGAATGGTGCAATGCATTTCCAACCAATACAGTCATTCTGTTGTCCCTGCCCTTTTGGCACGTGTGTGCCCCTTTTGGCACGTGCAGGTTGCGCATGCGTGCATGCTTATCGTGCGCATCCTGATTGTTTTGTGTGCCTTCTTCTTGAGACTCTCTTTGGAGCATGAACGATAATCTGTTCTCTGAGTGTGGCGTCCGTGTGATATGAGATATCGAGAGTAATCGGAAGGGCTATCGTGCGAGGGATTAAAACCCCCCGACGACAATTGGCGCCCAGCTAGTGGCATCGTTCCCCACGACCCTGAGATCGTTTTCGTTTTCGCCGTGGCTTCAAATCTTGCCTTCTCCACGCATCCTCGCCATGGCTCCGCTTTGCTCCATCTGCTCAACCCTGACGTCGGAGCTCCTACTCAGGTGAGCCTGCTTTGTCTGCCCTGCGTAATGTTTGGTACCTTGTACGTAGTTCTCCTGGTACTAGTCTTCGATTTGGGATTTTCAAAATAATTGTTTCGCTTCGTGGCATTGAAGTCCCGGGTTGTTCTCTTGTGTACAAGTACCTCGTTCGAGCCTCGCTCTTGTTAGTACATGATTGTGGCCCACGTTGTGTGTGCGGTGTTTTGAACCAGTGTACATTGTCGCCCTCCGGCCTCTGGCTGTTCGAGTGGTCGTGTGCACTGTGTTTCACACCTTCTGACTTGAAAGTTTGTTGTCCGTGCTGTCGTGCATGCTCATCGTGTTGCTTGGTACGTCATCATGGTAGTCAGCATGGGTAGCTTTGCTCGTGTTTGCTTACTCGCCCTGTGTTGTGCACTGGTGCACGTCGTTTCGGTGTCGTCGGACTGCTCCGATCCTGTGTCGTCCGATTTGTTTCAGTTTGGTAGATGTCCCCATCGATTTACTCGATGTGGTGGCACTCCGTCGTTTCCAGTTTCAAGTACAAGTGCTTTCTTTTTCGTTTTACTAGTAATCATGTTTTGTGTCGAGCGTTTTAGTGCTCCGCCTGGTTGTCCCGCTCATGTGGAATGGCTGACGCCCAGTGGTGTAACATGCTTCTGAGATTCTCGTTGACGGTCCGGGTGGCAATATTTCTGTGAGTGTGTTGTTTGGTATTTGTGTTTTGGCACGTGGGTCTCTTCATTTCACCTAGGGGGGCGTCCGATCATGGTGAGCCACGGTCTGCCTGGTGGGCTGGTGGGATCCAGCGCTTATTTGTATCGGTTCGCCTTGCGGGTGTTCGGTTTCCGTGTTTTGCTGGCTGGCCTTTGTGCGTCCCAGTAGGGTTCAGGACGGTGTTTTTTTGTGTTTCGTGAGCGGTTGTGTTTCACGCGTGATATTCAGGTTCAATCCCTGTGGGTTTTTTTCAGGTTAGAGACCTGTGGTTTTTTCAGGTTAGAGGCCTGTGGTTATTCAGGGTAGCGCCCTGTGGTTTTTCTATGTTAATTTTTGTTTGCGTATTGGTGACCGATTTGTTTGTGTGCTATCTGGTGTCCTCATGGATGGACTGCCCCTGTATCCGTAGGCGTGTTCAACGTTGCTGTTCTGCCATTCCTTCTTGTGGTTTTTCTTGTCTGAATTTTGGCTCCTAGTATTGCTGAGATGTTTGCGTCAGTCCTTGTTTCTTTCTTTCTGTGTGTGTATCTGTGAGTTTTCGTAGCCCCATCGGCTGCGTGATGGTTTTCCGGACAACTCCTGGGCTGTCAGATGACTGGTCACCCGGTTCAGCTGCCGCGGTCTTCGCCGTACCGTCGGTTTGCCTTGGCTTCGCACCAGGGCGAGGTGGTTGTTTTCCGGGGGCCCACGCCTGAAAGATGGCGGTTCCCTCTATGGGTGGGCCCAGTCTGTTTTCTTTCCACCCCTTTGCTTTGGCTTTTCCCCCGTTGTCCGGAGTTACTAATGTATCCTACTGTTTTGGCCCTGCGTATCTGCATGTGTATGTTGTTCACATTTGATTTCTTCTTCTCCTGTCTGTCTTCTCGTTTTTTTTTTCTCTCCCATCCTCAGGAGAGGATGCATTTTTTTTCGTGTGGAAATATGTTGTCCCTGCCCTTTTGGCACGTGTGTGCCCCTTTTGGCACGTGCAGGTTGCGCATGCGTGCATGCTTATCGTGCGCATCCTGATTGTTTTGTGTGCCTTCTTCTTGAGACTCTCTTTGGAGCATGAACGATAATCTGTTCTCTGAGTGTGGCGTCCGTGTGATATGAGATATCGAGAGTAATCGGAAGGGCTATCGTGCGAGGGATTAAAACCCCCCGACGACAATTCTGGTCGAAATTGGATTCAACTGTACAGGTTTCCAATGCTTATGGCGTACTTCTGATGTATTCTCAGTCGTATTGAGGACACATGGGTGGGTAAACCGCTTATAGGGCGGTTCTCATCGGCAGCAGCAGGTACACTGGGACCCACGTGGAGATTGTGGGTGGTGTCCAGCTAAAGCTTTCGTGCTTTGGCCTATGCCAAGGGCATGATACGTACCCTGTGCATGGAAAGACGATGAAAATCAGCAGCTTTGCAAATGCACCTCTACAGCCCGTTTCCGCAGTGACACACATTGTGGCTGTTTTTGATCCGTTAGTACACTATGTTTGCTGCCGCAGACATGTGTCAGTATTGTCCGGTGCTACTGCTAACTCAAATGGCACGAAATGACAGGTTTCTCGTCGCTCGTCAATGGCTGAAGCCTTTCTTCTTACAAACCCGCCCGCCATGCGAACGGTTTAGCAAAACCACCGCCCTCGCTCATGCAAACACTAGGGCACACGTATAGTATCAACGGAAAATGCACAACAATGCCTCTGAATACTCTTCTTCTTGAGAAAATTGGCATTGACTGCCCGACTGTCGATAAAAAATACGTCTCCAAAATGCAGCTGTTTGCATTTGAATTTTCCCGCGCTTTGGCATTTGGGATAATAAAACTACCTCTAAACGTCGACTTTTCGCAAAACGGCGCATCGCCTGCACTCCCCAGGCAAAATAATCGCGAGAGCGGCATGATGTCACCTTGGTGAGTCGGTACGCGGTGACTCGGTGAGTCGACGGTGACGCATGCATGACGTGTCGTCGGTGTCGACTGAGTACTATCATGCTATACTGCTAGATGCTGTACACGTCATGCGCACGTGTGCACATGATTCTCTCATTCAAACAGAGTTGGTTGCACCTTGATTTCAATGTTGATGGAATGTCTTCACTTTTAATTATTTTGGTTCTTTGAAATCATTACGTGTGTGGAAGAACAATCATATTGTGCTGGATGTGCTAGATCTGCTGTGGCGGATTCGGTGAGGTCTATGAGGCACTGAGCGTTGGGATTTCGTAATGGCGGAGTCTCACATGAAAACCAGGGCATATCAATGTAAGTACAATCATGTTGATGTGCATTGCTTTCTCACAGATCATTACTAATAAATGAAAAGGAGAACACATTTTAGAATTGCGATAAACAGAACGAGCTGAACAATCATTTCACAAAGGCTTTATTGTGTTCACAACGAGTGGATACGATGGCAGTGGAGAACAGGGAAGGAGAAACAAACGTGATATGGAAGAAATGATGAAAAAGAATACTTCGAACTAGTTTTCGCATAACACTCCTCAGGAAGACGAAGCTACGTTGTACAGTGGTCCCTCTATAATCCGGCACCATTTGTGCCACGAAAATCTGCTGGATTAGGGAGGGTGCTGGATTAACAAATCTGATTTACTGCTGCAATGTGCATGAAGAGGACATTTTGGCTACTGAAAATTGTGCTGGTTTATCGAGGGTGCTGGATTATAAAGTGCCGGATTAGAGAGGGACGACTGTACTAATGAAAAACATTCAAGAAAGGTACTACCGTACTGGCAATATATGTTGCCGCAGTGAGGCCATGAAGCGTTACATTGGCACATGTTTGCCGCACGCAGGGCGTTACATGCAAGGTCGCACAGGAGCCGTTACACAGGTTTCTATATTGCCGCAGTCCTTTTTTTGCTATTGCTGCATCACTATTTTTCTATTGCCGCATCATTTTGGCGGTGCCGACGAACACGCTTTCTCGTTTGCTCACGAACTTTCTTCTGCTTCACTAAAACTTTCTTTGCACGATCAGCAGCAATCCTGTTTTTCGTCTCCTTTCTCTCCTCATCCTTTCCTTTTTCACTTTCCTTGGGCGTGATTTTCTTCACGCCGAAGGCGAATAGAGACTTCTGCATTGTCACAAGGAAACTGGTAAACACATCGCTCTTCTTCGCAAAACGACCTCGGGAAAGAAGAAACCATTGAGATCGCCAACCACTGAATGATGCGCCTTCGAGTGTCAGGACTTCCTGCTGCGTCCAGTTTTGAACTTTTCACCACGCGGTGCACGTGCTTTCACAGTTTTCAGCCTTTTTTTGCAGTGCAAACTGCAATGAAAAGATCGCCGCACCCCGCCGGACGCGCGTTACGAAGTCAACGAAAATTTGTCGCACTAGCCTGGTCGCGCGTTACGCCGCACCCCCCTGCGTTACGCGTTACGCGGCAACATATATTGCCAGTACGGTAATAAAGAGAAATGAAGTGAGAATAAACACATTTTATCCTTGAATACTTCAGTGTGAAGAGCATGAAAACCGGGAGGAAGTACCAGTGCCATCAATACCAGTGCATGGGGATCAATGGTAATGGCATTTCGTAGCTACAGACAGTGCAGTGCATAAGTACTGGACATTTTAGTAACTGTGTGATTGCATGATATTCCAACTCACTATACACGTGTCCCTGGTTCACAGGCAGACACTGAGTCAGAGTGCTCCGTTGTTTCCACTAGAATATCACGGGATGAGAGTCGGTAACGATACAACCCCCCCCCACACACACACACAGCCCCCGAACATCACTGATCAATGAGCAATCATGCGCATGACTTCTTTTTGTTCACCACAGATGGCAAGGACTTCAAAATTGACACTTTCCTGACCAATTTGCAAGTATGTTTGGAGAACGCATTGCCTTACTAATTTCGAAACTCGATACAAGTGCAACAAAGCAGTGCGATGTACAGCTGTATGCCAGAGTACACGAGTTGTTTGTTTCTTCAGTAGTTCACCGGATAGGAACTGGTCTTCTGGCTGTGGCCATCCCGTGCTACCTCATACTCAGTAGCTGGAGATCATGGAGCTGATTCAGCACCTTATACTGCCGCACTGCACACAGTGACTTGCTCGCAATCAGGCATGGAAACTTGCCACTTGGGTGAAGTTAATAAAGAGTTGCTACTGCCTACGTCATCTTCCACTTGTGTTTGTTTAGACATACATGTGCAGGACCCGGGATGTGTTAGTACCCCCCCCCCCCCCCCCCTCACCCGAATTTCCTTTCTTGACATGACTACAAAAATTATCTATGGAACTGATCTTTTCCGTCGATTTAGGAAGTTGTCGGACAAGTCTATCATTCAAAATTTGATAAAATATGGGTCATGACATCGGCAATGACCAGTGTACTTGGTTTACATGTTGTCCTGAAGACTGAACTGCTGTTACATACTAGAGAGACCGAATATAAGGTAAATAGGTGCGAGGTACATATTGTGACATAACTAACACCAGGGTACTAAAGGTGACACCTACATAGTATCTACTACCACATTACTCCAATGCTTTAGTAAAAAGCTAGCAACCGAATGAAATGGGCAACGCAATATATTTTATAAAACAACCGAGTAAATCAATTTCGAATGATCATATATCTTGCTGAATCGAATGATTAACCCAACACTTTAGCAACAAGAAGTTGAAAAGAATGATCAACCCAAACACTCTAGCAACGAGAGGATATTACTGCTGTCTATTCTTGCTCATAACTTTGATAGAATGAATGCTGCTATTGTCACTACTCCGGCTACTAAGGATGCCATGCTATTATAGTAAAATTGTTTCAATCGTATCCCAGCCGCTCCACAGGCATGCTCACTCTGCTAGAACGTCGAGGCAGCTGTGGCTGGTTGTTGTCGGCTCGGGCTTCTTCTTCCGTTGTGCCTGCAGCATCTTTGTCAGACCCAGGGCTACGGCTCCGCTCGGTGGTCGCCTCAGTTGCTGATGGCGGGATAGTCTCCCTGACTTGCCGGCGGTTTCTTATGGCCGTGCGCACACCGTCTTCCACCACCACTTGACGGCCTTCCTGTCGTACGACACACCATTCCTTGGCCGGTTGACTATATCCGTCTTGCAGTACCACTTTACTGCCTGGCTCGAGAGCAGGGAGCTCCCGCACGCCTCTCTTCTGATCGTGTTGATGGGCCATTCGCATTTTTTGGTCAATTTGCTTCTCCCGGTTGATGATTTGACCGTTAGCTAGATTCGGCAATCGTCCTCGAAGGGCCCGTCCAAAGAATGCTTCTCCTGGTGATGTCCCAATCATCCGATTCACGGATGTACGAATGCCGAATAGCGCTTGCTGGAGTCGCTGTCTCAGAGGTAGTGATGAAGGCATCCCACTCAAGCGCCTGCGCACGACGCCATGGAATCTCTCCACCATTCCGTTGGAGCATGGATACCGCGGGCTCGACTTGATATGCTTGACTCCTGCTTTCCGGAGAAAAGTTTCTGTTTCGTCCGACACCAGCTGTGGCCCATTGTCGCTAACTAGCTCCACCGGTAGACCATGTCTTGCGAATACTTCCGACAATGCTTGTATTATGACTCTCGACGTGGTGCTGGATAGCAAGAGCAACTCGGGATATCGGGATCCGTAGTCGATGACCGACAAGAAGTGATGATCCTCGATCTCCACGAGGTCCACCGCCACCCGATACCAGACTGGTAGGATTTCTGACGGTTGGAGGGGTTGTGGAGGATTCCGCTGCCTCTTCCAGCATGTCGAGCATGTCCTAGCGAATTCTGAGGCATCTTTGCTCATGGACGGCCACCATACACTTTGTCGCAACGTGTCCAGAAACGTGTCGAGTCCTGGATGGCCTTCGTGTGCGATACGGAGGACTTGGTCATACAAGGTACCGGGTATGACGATGCGATTGTTATGCATGACGATGTCATCAACCACTGACAACGAGTCCCTTATTCGAAAGTATACCTCGTCGCTGCCATCGCATGTATTCCACTTGCCTTGTAACACTCTGTTCCTGACTCGACTTAGCTGACCATCAGTGTCTGTGGCTAGCCGGACATCCTCGCAAGAGATTGGAGCTTCCCCCAGGATTAAGCCAACATACTCCTTCATTGACCTGGCCTCTGCCGGACTGGCTTCAACTGCTTGGGAGGGGGCTCTCGATAGCGCGTCAGTACAAATCATTGACGTTCCTGGCGTATAGGTCAACTGAAAGTCGTATGGGAGGATTGCCAGCAGCCATCGCTGCACTCGGGCTGGCACCTGATCGAATTCCTTCTTTACGATTGCCACCAGAGGCTTGTGGTCAGTGAATACGATCACTTGTCGCCCCAGTACGAATTGGCGGAATTTTACCAATCCGAAAACCACAGCCAGCATCTCTCTCTCGAGCTGCGAATACCGTGTCTCGGGATCCTTGAGAGCTCTGCTAGCGCATGACACGGGTTGAAAGCGGCCATGATTGTCCTTCTGCCACAGTATAGCTCCCAGGCCACATGGAGATGCATCCACACTAATGGCCGTCTCCCTGGTTGGCGTGACGTCGAAGAACGACAGACGTAACAATCTAGACGCGGCCTCCTCTTTGAGTGTGTTGAACTCCATCCAGAGCGAGTTGTCTGCGACGAATGGCTCGCGTTTTGCCAATGTCCTGACCGGTGCCGTTGCGTCCGCTAATCCAGGGATGAATTTTCCGAGGTATGTTAGCATACCAAGGAATCGCCGTACATCCGACTGAGATTCTGGCAGAGGCATGTCTAGGATTGCCTTCACTTTGTCTGGGTCAGGATTGACGCCCTGGGCGTTCAGTATGCTGCCAAGGTATCTAACCTCACTTTGCTTCCACTGACATTTGTCGTTGTTCAATTTCAGCTGTGCCGCTTGTAGTCGCTCTAGGACTCGCTGCAGTCGTTCATCGTGTTGCTTGATGCTGTCACCGGTGACCAGTACATCGTCTACGTACACGAAGACTCCTGGGATACCAGCGAGCAGGTCAGACATGACCCTTTGGAAGATTTCCGGGGCGCATGAGATGCCGAAGGGTAACCGCTTGAATCGGAACAAACCTTCCTCCGTCGTGAAAGTTGTGTACGGCTGTGAGCTGGATGACAGCGGGATTTGGTGGAATCCAGACTCTGCGTCCAAGACCGAGAAAATCGTTGCACCGTGGATTTGGGCTGTTATTTCCTCAGCGGTAGGCATGGCTCTCTTCTCCCGAATGATGTTTTGGTTCAACTTACTGTAATCTATACACAAGCGAAGCTTGCCGTTAGATTTGCGGCTAGGAACTATCGGTGAGATCCATGGAGTCGCCTCTTTCACTGGTTCGATAATTCCAGCCTCCAACATTCGACTTAGTTCTGCCTTGACCTCCTCGCGGATGCTGAAACAGACCCTGTGATTTGAAAATAGGTGGCGAGTGATCTATCGCTCTCCTCGCCTGTGTCAGGCGAGCTGTAGGAGAGTGATCCAAAAATTCTCACTCCAACAACACAGCACATTATTGATATCATTTTTTTAGAGAAAAAATTCTGGATGCTTTCTGAATTTCCACCATTGTCTTGAAAGATGACAGCGGTTGGCCGTGAACTGCCATTAAATATGCAGTGTGGAAGAGCTTTTCGTATGCGTCCTCCGCTTGGACTAGAATAGCTGTGTGGATGCATGGCTGCTGAGGCGCTTGTGTTGCCTTGCTCCCTGATGCAGACGTCGACGATGATTTGTCGGTGTCACCCAATAGCTTCGCATGGCTCACTCCGATGCTATGCGCCTACATGACAACAAGCGAAGAAAACAAGGAGAATGGTCGCGAGTCCGATCGACTTTACTTTCGACATTGAATTGACCACTTACCTGTCCAGACAAATGTCGAGTGACAGCGTGCTTCGTCATGTAGTCCGATCCCTCCACAAACCTCAACGCATCGACCTTCGCTTGACCTCTCAGCCATAGAGTCGCTCCGGATAACGTCAGAATACTTCGCACACGACTTGCACCACACTTTCACGACCAGCTCTTTACCTTCCTTCTTCGCCGAGTTGAAGCCTATGTCCTCATCCACTTTCCAGCTGAGGAAAGTGGACAACTGCACACTGTTCCCTTTCGACATTTCTACTGCTAGCAGCAGCAGGAGATCACCAGCAAGGGATCATGTCGCAAGGAAAGAAAACAACTGGTATGATCAACTCCAGTTGACCAATTGGCCTTTTATTCTAAGAGTAAGAGGACGAAAGCGCCATTTGGGTGCATTTACTTGCAACGCATGCACTAGCAGAACTTCCAGAACTACTAGTCTATGTCAGACTGCGGTCTATCTTGCTACTCGGACCCGCCAGGCGCTAGTTTAGAGGGTTGTACGGACCCCTGCGCTGCATGCAGGGGTCCGTAAAACCCGTTGAACTGGAGTGTTTCATGAGTGGTGGTAGATCTACGCGTATACGCGGCACAGCTCTGACTAGTTCAAGCCGCAATCATTCATCCAGACGTGTGAAATGCCCCGAGGTCATGCCAGGCTAGCTGGGCGCCATGCCAGTGCAGTGCCTGTGTCACACTCACAGTGTACGTGCAGTGAACTAGTTACTTGCCTACTCAGTACTGACTACTGTGCATGTCACTACACATGACTAACTCACTGTCTAGTCTGTTTCATAACAGCGCGAGCGGGCAAACTGTGCCCGGCCTGCGCACGGATCGATGAGTGCACTTGACACCATACACTCGTACTAGTCATAGTACAGTAGTAGTTGCGCTGCACTCCGAAAACGGCCAAAAATAGTTTCAGGCGCGCGACAAAAAGTGCACCTTCCAAGAAAATAAGGCGCGCGATGGCGCGCGAGAGCGATCGCTCGCCTCAAATCACAGGGTCTGCTGAAAGCATGTCGTCGGCAGGCAGACGCCACAGGCACGGCGTTTGGGTCCACGGCGATGTCTACCGGCCGCATAGTCACTGTGTTGATGTCGGCAATGTCTACCGGCCGCATAGTCACTGTGTTGATGTCTGGCTCATCAACGGTGACAGTGACCAATTGTAACTGCTGAATGACGTCCTGTCCGAAGAGGGGACATTTCCCGGGTGAGACCACAAAGCACCGACAAGCTATCGATCTGCCATTTGCTTCAAACGTTGCGGTCGCCGTACCAAGTGTGTGGACTTCCTGGCCACCGTATCCACGGAGTCGTCTGTCCGGTAATTCCTCTGGCTGGACGACCGTGCAGGGCATTATTGTCCGTGTGGCACCCGTGTCTAACAGACCGTGTACTATCTTACCATCAACCCGCACATCGACCCAATAGCGGGGATCATGAGCTGCGCGTAGCGTTGCCGCAGGCTCCATGGTATAAGCCTCTTCGAATTCGTCTTCGACCACCAATGTATCTTCCTCTATTTTATTGCTGAGTCTGTCTTTCCGGAGGCAGACCTGAGGAAAGTGGCCCACTATCCCACAGTGCCGGCATCTAGTCCGGCCTGCCGGGCAAAAGGATCTTCCCGGGGTATGTTCTCCCCCACAATACTTGCACGCTCCTTTCCGCCTTTTATGTCGAGGAGGTTGTGCCGAGGCTCCTGCCACTTTCCTGGACTCCTCTCCTGACATGACTCTGTTTACCATTGGTGTCGATGATGATGATAGCGGCTGCGGAGTCGGTGCTACTGGCTGCTCGTACAGTAGCGAGTCCAGTATAGATGCTTCCATTCCTACTGCCTTTGCCGATGCCGCAGTTAGCGTCAGATCTGCGGTCGCTAGGAGTTCTCGTCTTATAGCTGATGACTGCAGTCCTTCAATGAACTGGTCTCTGATGACTCCATTCACGATTGTGTCCACATCGGTGCTGTCGAAGCTGCATTGTTGTGCCATAGCCCGAAGGGCTGACAAATAGGCTGTCACAGTCTCCCCATTCCTCTGCTTCCGACCTCTAAACCTGTGCCGTTCTGCTGTCAGGTTGATGGAAGGCTTGAAATACTTCTCCAAGGCCGTTTTCAGAGGAGTGTACGTGTCAGGTGGGACATCCCCTTCTGCCTCAGCTGTGGTCACAACCAAGCCTTTGGTGATCCGCCGGAGGTCGATTCCGCCAATATTCAGCAGCAGTTTCCTCTTCTGCGCGGCTGCGTCGATCTTCTGTAGGTCAAGGTAGGCTTCGAAGTCTTCCAACCACAAGGCGAATTCCTCAGCTTGGTTCGTGTCCTCAGAGACTTGAAAGGAACTTGGGGGCTCTGCCGAGAGAACTTGCCATCTTGAGTCCTGCTTGTTCACTGCGCCAATGTTGTCCTGAAGACTGAACTGCTGTTACATACTAGAGAGACCGAATATAAGGTAAATAGGTGCGAGGTACATATTGTGACATAACTAACACCAGGGTACTAAAGGTGACACCTACATAGTATCTACTACCACAGTTTACATGCCACTTTTGTTCAAAGGTGTGCGGGATTGGTGCCAGGGTAGGGCAACAGAGCTGAACATTTTCCTTGGTCACTTTAATTATTTGAGTTTTGACTGCTTGCTGGTGTACCCTGGCAGGCATATCGTCTAGCTGCTGGTGAAGTCAATCCTGGAGACTACGCATCGGCTCGGCAGAAACATGGTCAGTGTATTAGTATGTATGTGCGTTGTGTATGTGTGTGTGTGTGTGTGTGTGTGTGTGTGTGTGTGTGTGTGTGTGTGTGTGCGTGTACGTTGGTGAATTCATCAGCCTTGCAAGCTGTCGAATGGTGTAATCCCAGCACAAATTGTAACATAGCTTGTTCGCTATCATCGCTTCAACGATGGACAGGAGTATGAGTATGAGTGTGTGTACATGCTTCTTAAAATCCTGCATTGTAGCTGCTGCTGCTGCCACCACTGTCATTCTGCTGCTGCTGCTACTGGTCCTCCCACCCAGCATGGGTTTTGCTTGCACTGTTCAAAGTTAGTCATTGTGTCTGTCTGCGGTACAGGTCAGGACGATGGTGCTGTGTTTGGCGAGATCATCAGTGCATCGGCGACAGCAGCAGTGGGTAGTAAGGGAACTACAACACACAGTGATACGTCTACTGCGTCAGCACGATCAGCTCAATCCGTAGCCTCTGGCTATGCAGCTGCTACGCTCCACCCAGCACAAGCTGCAGGTGAGGGAGCTATAGTCTGTGTGTGTGTGTGTGCGTGTGCGTGCGTGCGTGCGTGCGTGTGTGTGTGTGTGTGTGTGTGTGTGTGTGTGTGTGTGTGTGTGTGTGTTGCATGTGATGTCCTGCCATCACTCCTGCACCTGTACATTTTAGTTGTTTACTCATCTTGCTAGCGTGACTTGTATTGAGTTGAATTATTGTTCTCGGACATCCCACCGTGGACACACGGCAGCTGTATACTTGTACAACTCCCATCAACTGTCATGACGGGATGCTCCGCATCTGTGACCTCTGAACTCCTAGATTTTGGTACAAATCGTAGGAGTCTCTTCTTTGCAAGCATTCTTGGTGAGGATCTTGAATTTACACAATCTTCTGATTTTGACCCTGCACCTGCCCAAATTGTTGCCCCCACCACCTCCTCCTCCCGCCCCCCCCTACAATTTTTTCCTGGCTTCTCTGGTAAAAGGGGGGGGGGGGGGGCAGGGAAACGAACAGTTCACCCATTTTTCCGTGGTCGACTACATTGCCTTGTCACACAAAATGAAGCGTGCAGGCGCAGTGAGCACCCGGCACGATAGATTTGTGGCCGAAATTTTCGTTGTGTGAACTGAAAGAACACAAAAAATTGAAAAACTAGTAGGGTGGTGCGCTATCAGAGTGGGGGGGGGGGGGGGGGCTCTCCCCCCCCCCCCCACCCTTTGGCTAGAACCCTACATGTGTTACACAATGCGTTCCATTATATGCTGTACTGCTTTCTGCAGGAGATTCCCGTCCTGCTAAACGCAAGCGAAAACGCCGGAAGCGTAAGAGTGGCGATGCGGAAGTTTCGTACTCGGTACCTTCAGCTCGGCCGAAAAAGCAAAAGTGAGTGTCAGTGTCTCTCTGTTTACTGCCTGGAGCATCCATTTCCGCTTTTTCTCTTTATTTCCTGCTGCTGTCGTTGTTGCTCTCTCTCTCTCTCTCTCTCTCTCTCTCTCTCTCTCTCTCTCTCTCTCTCTCTCTCTCTCTCTCTCTCTCTCTCTCTCTCTCTCTCTCTCTCTCTCTCTCTCTCACTCTCTCTCACACTCTCTCTCTCTCTCTCTCTCTCTCTCTCTCTCTCTCTCTCCACCATCCGTACCGCACATTGGCGTTTGCTTTGTGCATAGATAACGGGATAGATGGTGCTACGAGTATTTAGTGCTGCAGTGTTCTGTTTTCAGCTAGGTTGTGATGTGTACAGCTATGTTGTTATTTGTGTCTAGTGTTCAAGAGACCTTTACTCTGCTTGCATCTTTCCCCAGGCCTGATTTTTCTGCATCACTGGTGTCGAGTGCGTATGCATCATCATCTTCAGATTCAGACAGCTCACACGAGGTGTTCGACTTGCCTGACAATCTGTTGCCACAATCAGGTCAGTGCTGATCCAGTGCTGATCCGAAAAGCAGCATACCGCTATCATTCACCACCACTCACTGAAATGCAGTAACATCATGACTGTAAGCATGACAGTGGATTATCGAGGGCGCAAACACTCGGGAGGTTTCACGGCACCAGCCAGTAAACTCATTGTAGAAGGAAAATGAATAGCAGCGGCAACAGGCAGCCAAAATGCAATGTATTGGGAATTGCGAGATCTGCTGCTGCTGCTGCTACTGCTACTGGCGATGATGGTGCTGTTGCTGCTCACTGCTGCTGCTGATCACTGCTGGGTTAAAGTGAAAACTCCTATTACTGGTACAGTCGTCCCTCTCTAATCCAGCACCCTCGATAAACCGGCACAATTTTCAGTGGCCAAAATGTCCTCTTCATGCACATTGCAGCAGTAAATCCGATTTGTTAACCCAGCACCTTCCCTAATCCAGCAGATTTTCCGTGGCACAAATGGTGCTGGATTATAGAGGGACCACTGGATATGTAGTACATAGCAGACTCAGCAGAGGACGTTCAGGTTGGTTGTAACTCTGAGTTTCATGCCGCTAGGCTATCATCAGACAACTGATAGCGGCATGAAACTCAGAGTTACAACCAACCTGAACGTCCTCTGCTGAGTCTGCTATGTCTCAAAATGATACGCTATGTCCACCAGCAGTGGCAGCATATCCTCATCATAAGATGTCACCGCATAACTGGCACACAACGCCAACACATGGCATGGGCAGCACATTGCATATGCTGATGGCTGCTCAGCAAGGACACGTGTCAGGATGGAGTTTTTGCTGCCTCTCATGACGTTAGCCCCGTCGCTGCAGAAGCACAACACGTTGTCCCACGGTATGGCATCTTCCGTAAAGGCCTCAGCTAGCGCACTGAAGATGTTGTCGGCATTCGGGGCGCTGACCGTCTTGGTTACATAGTGGTACGTTTTCGTCTCGTTGCGGCAAATACGGACAGCGAATGCCACTTGCTCCATCACGAATATGTCAGCAGACTCGTCAGCCAGAATAGAGAATGGATTTTCCTTCATCCAAGTAACAAGCTGGCTGTGGTAGGTGTTGACAATCACCTCGACTGCTGCACTAGTTTTTGTGCGGGCGGCTTTCATACGCTGTGCAATAGCCGAATCTGGGCATACCTTTCCGAACAGTTGACTCAAATGGTCAGCCGTCGTGAAAGGAAGTCTGTGTTCCGCAATGAAAAAGGCCATTGACAGCTCACCGTCAGTCACCGCTTGCGACATAGCAGAGGCCTGTGACACTGTAGCAGAAAGACTGGGTTGCGTCTTCGCAGACTCTGCTCGCTTCTGATGAGCCACCGATTTTCCATGGCGCTCCAAGTCATATGCTCCTCCATTCCCAAACTCCAAGTCTTTCTGGCATATTTTGCAGAAGGCTTTTCCATCCGCGCGTTTTGATTTGGTCAGCCAATCTTTCAGGACAGGGTTCTCCTCCCAGGCAGCTTGATAGCTCACACAACGCCGTTTCTTTTTGCCAGCGGGTACAGCAGCCACAGACTGTGTTTCAACTGCTTCAGTTTCACTTGAATCCGAGTCAGACAACGAATCAGACACTTCAATCCTTCTCTTCGTAGCTGCGGGTGGACGAGGTACGGAACCATCATCAGAGCAAGCGGAAAGATCGTCGTCACACACCAGAAACGGCTCCTCCGCACGACTCTCATCCGAAGACGATGTTTTGTCCTCGAACCAAGGCCTTCACGGAGGCGTTGAAGGCGGCGAATCCGACACTATCAGCTGGAAATCCTCGGAGTCTGAGTGATAGTCAGACGACATTGTGAACGATGAAAAGTTAGTTTAAATAA
Organism: Sycon ciliatum; assembly: GCF_964019385.1. Lineage (NCBI taxonomy): Eukaryota > Metazoa > Porifera > Calcarea > Leucosolenida > Sycettidae > Sycon > Sycon ciliatum. The sequence goes on along the minus strand of NC_088643.1, from coordinate 55,757,737 downwards.
CTAGTAACTACTACTTCAACTACCACCAGAAGTCGAGAAGAAGATCAACCGTCCTACTCCCCATGCGATGGGCTTAAGTCCAAGCTTCAGCTGCTTGTAGTTGTTGATTAGCGCCCAGTAGGTGCTCACTTCACCAAATGCCCACTCCACCGTTTGACGCGCGGAATTCATGGCCGTGTTGAACTCACGTTGTTGTGGAGTTATATTCCCACCAAGATACCCCTTCTGGATAAATTGGCTGAAAGGATATGCTGGATCACCGTACAGTGCATAGCACCGGCCATCGGGAAGGCGCATGTTGTTTTGAAGCGTCTCCAGGAGATGGCTTTCTGCTAAGACTCCTGCATCGTGACTGCGGCCTTCTACATGGCCAAATAGATGGGTGATTAGTCCATCCGGTGTGGTCACTGCTTGACATTTTAATGCATGGACGCGCTTGTGCCCGTTGTAAAATGTGCGCTGATTATGCCCGGGACGGCACATGGGGCGGACTGTGCCGTCAATGAATCCCCAGATGAGCATATCTACACCAGTTTTCCGTTGGATAGCGTCGCTGTAGGACTGCAATGTAGCTGGGGTGAGGCATCCTTGGTCGAAAGGGTTTTCGATCACGTGACTCCACCGGTTCCATATCCATAGCAGTGTCGTATTAAATATCCGACTTATATCTTCTTCGTACCGCCCAAACTCCTCAGCCAGATCTACCAATCGGCAAGGAAATGCCAATCGCCTCAACACAACCAGTAGACCATCCATCCCTGTCCACGTGATCCTAATGACGCCTCTCATAGTCTGAGGCATACGCAAAGCATCGCACGATTCGTGTAACTCCGCCTTGACAAATCTAAATCGGAGCATACAAGCGTCATCTGGCAAAGATCGTATGCAAAGACGCGGAGGGAGTCTCCTCCTTTCGATGTTCAACTGGCAATCATCCCTCCAACGCAAGGATCAGCAAAAGCAGCTTATCCTTATCCAGTAGACCGTTGTCATAGGCAAAGAGCAAAATTGCCAACGTCTGATCAAACTCTTCAGCCATGCCCAACTCGTGCAGATAACGCTGTTTGCAAAACTCATACACTGGGAGTAGTCGAGGCAGATATATGTTGCGATATGTTGTAGTCGAAGTAAGTCTCACTACAAAAAATATACGTCCTCCCCTTTGAGTGTTTGGAGATGAAGTTTTCAAGCACTTCATGAGAACACGGGGTCATGTACATGTACATGTACATGTACTTGGTACTGCGAGCGCGAAAGTGGTTGATCCAGGATCCAGGCAGGACACTGGGTCATGTACTCTTGGTACGTGATCGAACCAGACACGTATTAGAATGCATACTACGAAAAAGTTCACACGTAACGTTGTGCGCAACCTCACAGTTCACGAATATTCGTTAAAACCTTTTTCGGTAAAAAGTTTCGTCACGACGCTACGAATTTTCGTTGTGCGCAACCTTTCTAATGATCGTTGATCCAGTGGCATTGGCAGTACATGTACTGCAGTTGCAAAGCTGCCTGGCGCCTGTAGCAACCGCTGTTGCTACAGCTCATCCCGTACACCGTACATACTCTAAGTGCATGCAAGCACGCGTGCATTTTACAGCTACATGTACATGTACGGTGACCGGCCAAACGCGACCTGGAAGCGCCGAATTAAAGCTGTGTTCACAACTGGCGCGTGTACGCGGTACGCGTGCGGTTCATGTGTGCCCGAACGCGCTCTCAGGCTTTCACAAAAAAACAGCAATCCGAGTCGTATTTAGCACGTGCGACACCTTCGAGTACTAATTTTTTTACCCCGTCAGTCAAAGTGACTGGCATGTACGCTGGTACGCGCCTGATACGCGCTGAAAATTCCAACATGTTGGAATTTCCATTTCGGCGCGTTTCTGTACGCATGGCGCCCCAAAAGCCAGCAAAAATACGCACAAACTCGTGGTTTCACGCGTACACGTGCCAGTTGTGAACACAGCTTAATGGCCAACTGGACTAAAAAGCGCTCAAAATAAAATAGTCGGTTGTCCCTCTTTGGGAACAAAATCGGTCGGTTTGTCGGACAGGCGATCAAAAATCGGACGATTTCCGAAGAATCGGAGCAAGTGGCAGCCCTGATGTTGGCGCTTGGTTTTGTCCATTTAGAATTGCAATTGCATTCGGATGATTTCAACTACACGTACTGTGTGTGTGTGTGTGTGTGTGTGTGTGTCTCTCTCTCTCTCTCTCTCTCTCTCTCTCTCTCTCTCTCTCTCTCTCTCTCTCTCTCTCTCTCTCTCTCTCTCTCTCTCTCTCTCTCTCTCTCTCTCTCATCTCTCTCTCTCTCATCTCTCTCTCTCTCTCTCTCTCTCTCTCTCTCTCTCTCTCTCTCTCTCTCTCTCTCTCTCTCTCTCTCTCTATCTATCTATCTATCTATCTATCTATCGATCTGTTTTATTCTCTTGCCTTCTCTTTGCGATGTCATCTAAGAGCAGTTGTCAAGCAGCCAGAGGGAGATGACGCTGCGACAACAAAAGGTGGGCATTGCTCCAAGTCCGGGTAATGTTTTGTAATGGTGTTTAGTTCAGGTGGATCAAGCCGAGGCGAGGGCCACTGGTAGTGTTAGAGCACAACATGGCATTCCAGTTCCCAGGTGTCCGGTGTTTGTGTCTTACAATGTACTTTGTGTAGTAGAATGTAATAGATGATATGCCAAATAACGTGCAACTAGACTTGAGAGGGCATTGCACACAAGTTGCATACAAATTATACTACAATGTGTACACGGTAGGCCCTGAGCTCTGCAGGAATACAAGTCACAGGTAACCGTAGAACTTTGTACTTTGAAGTATGCAACTACTCTGCAATGCCCTCTCAAGTCTAGTTGCATGTTATTTGGCATATCATCTATTACTTTCTCACTCGTCATGTCCTAGGTTCACTCTCCCGTCTCTACTCATATCTTTGCTGTTCTTCTAGCAGACTGTCAGCAAGAGAAAGAAGAGGAGGCCAGAGATTACTTCAATCTGGACTCGTCTTCTGACAATGAGGATGATGGTGCACCGTACTCGACTGCTTCTTCAGCACATCTGTAAGTGTATGTCAGCAAGCGGAGTGTTGTCAGCTAGGGCACGTTCGATTCCATGAGCCCCGAATTTGGATTCGCCAAATTGTTTGTTTGTTTGTACGAATCTGGATCTCGGTCGCACGGATCTGGATCCGGCCAACCCACCTCTAATTCTGTTTCACACTGGAGGAATGGCGCATGGCAGTTCATGTTGTCCAGAGGCCGAGCACCCCTGGTAATTTTGCTATTTTTACTAAACTAAGCACATTTGTGTGTGCGTGCATGCATGTTTGTGTGTGTGTGTGTGTGTGTGTGTGTGTGTGTGTGTGTGTGTGTGTGTGTGTGTACGCACATCTGTTTTATTTCATCCTTTTCTTCCTGCCATATGCCGGTATTTTTTGTGCAGTGATTCCAACTTTGCGGATAACGCGTGCGCAGTGACTGGGGCTGCTCTCACAGACACTGCCGTCTCTCTGACCCAAGACCAGTGAGTACATATAGTTACGAACACTATACACATGTACGTCACAGTCTGCCATCAAGATAATCTTAATATATTTTCAACGAGTTTGTTGGCCAATTTCCGCAGGATACGTGATGCCAGGGTTGTAGCCAGAGTGACACAGCGTGATGCTGCTCCCCCACGTCACGTTTCATTGCCCCCTTTCCAAGTGGGAATGTCCAGTAGGAATGATGTAGAAACACATGGTACAAAGGGAGAGAGTTGTATGTGTGTGTGTATGTACCATGTGTGTGTGTGTGTGTGTGTGTTTGTGTACGTGCATGGGTGTGCATGTGTGTGTATGTGTCATGACGTGTGAACTACCTGTGTGTTCAGATTGGCCGACGGTCAGCGCTGTCTAACCCTACCCGAGGACAAGGACAGACAGTGGAGCTACAGTAAGCATAAGTGGTCGCAGGCGGGCAGCAGCCTCTCCACCTACAAGTGGTGAGTGGTGCGTGCACGGTTTACTACATGAGTTGTCACATCAACAGCCATAATCCCAACCAGGTCTTTTAGTACTGCATCGAGGAATGTACAGACATGCGTGTGCGTAAGTGACAATGGTTTTGTTTGTGTTATATTGAAAGCTAGACGAGTAGTTGTACGTGGCCGCATATCTTTCCGGTCCCTCGCCCATTCTCTGAAATCACTATGTCAGTGACAGTTCAGTCTAATGTTGATTCTTCTTTCTCCATGCAGTTGGAAGTGCAATCGTGTGGGCCACCTTCCCCAAGACTGCGTGTCCACGTGCAACATCCCATCAGGTACTGCCTCATGTTTTGTATTGTATGTGAACGTGTGTTTGCGTGCCCGCGTGTTATTCACCGTTCAAAGCTCTGTTCTCCGTGACTGGAACGCTGGTGGTCCTTTCAGCACCTGCCATCATCTGCAAATGGGCATAATGTTGTTGCATGTGTGTGTGTGTGTATGTGTGCATGCCTGTCTGTCTGTCTGTCTATATACCGTGTAAGCAGTGATCAAACACGGACGTAGGGTTAGAAGAAACTTGCCCTCACGGTTGTTTCTGCTTTGTGCCCCCTGACGTTAGTGTGTGTTGATTGGTGCATCGTATTGTGTGTTTGATGCTTGTGAAAATTGCTTGCCAATCTGTGCTGCAGCTCATCCTTCAATGCCAGGTGTCTTCACACAGGAGAAGGTATGTCTACAGAGTAGACTTCATGTCGTTGTAACGCACGTGTTTCTGTGTGTGTGTGTGTGTGTGTGTGTAGGGTAGGGGGGGGGGGGGGGGGGGGTGCATCATGCGCATTCATCTGGCTGTGCACACAAAAATATTATATTGCCACACTGGTGAGAACATCATGGAATGCACTAGAAAACCAGATATCACACGGTGCTGCGTCCTGGCTTGCAGAGACAAAATGAGAAGATAACATGGTCAGGTAGCTAATCCAAAGCTGTGCTACATAGATCTGAATGACATGTGTGCACAGAAAACAAAACAAGTCGCAAAGAGGGATGTGGCTGGCTGGGCAATCCGAACCGACACGTGTACATGACAACTGCTGAAAACTAAGGAGCAAGAGCGTGCACAATACCAAACCGCACTCAGTATGATCAAAAACACAACAATTTTACTGATAGTGATGGCAAAGTAGAAGCATAATTATGCAACAAAATCTGAACAGCCTCAGTGCCATCACTGGCTACGCTGACAATGGTCGCGGAAAGAATAACTTATACGGCAGGAGACTGCACCGCACCTGCTGGAAGAGGTGGGTTGGTGTTGTAGAATACTGGGCAACCGCTTCGGCTTGTATGCCCTTCACTCCACCGACGCACATTGCGATGTCCAGTGCCGATCCAGGCAGGTGTGGAGCATCGTCGCTGCTGCCGCCGCTGTTGGTGCTGCTGAGCCAAAGCAGAAGTTACTGGGCCGATAGCAGCAATGGGCGCTGTAGTCGCTGCAGCCTGCGTCTCAACTGGAGGTGGCAGCAGCTTCAAGCGGCGATCAAGTGGCACCAAGCGATCATACATTTCAACAAGGTGTGCCATCTTCTCCTTGTTGACAGCGGGGCACTGGTCGGCATCCATGTAGCTCTCGATGTCTCTGCTGACTAAACTGACATGCTCAGGAGCCTGGACGACATCTACGACGGCATACTCCCCATCGTAGCATGCTGGCCGAGTAAGAAGCTGAGGCTTTGCAGCACCCTCACCTTCCGGAATCTTCCACATGAAATCGTGGATGGTGTTGATGTGTGGAACGGCTCGGTAGCACAGGGATAGCTTGGCTTTCCACATCATGACAGCATCGCCGTCCATCCAGTATGCCACACCGTATTGTGCAGCTAAGGCCATGATGTCATCCATGAGGAAGACGTCATCGCGATAGAATGAATGGGCAATGTGCGCGAACAGCTCATCAGGGCTGAACTTGGTGTGGCCAGGGATCATATACAGCATGCGGCAGCTCCGGAAATGGCCACTTGCCACCAACTCACCAGTCCACGCAACCGTGTACTGGTTCTTGTCGACCTTTGCGCTGTCCATCACGAAGATGACGTGTTGGACCCACGATGGTATCACATTGGCCTGAACGTGGTCCAGGAAAGTGATGGTGTGGTCAGCACACTTCGAGCCTGCTGCTCCTTCATGGAAAAGGTAGAAGTAGGCGCTGGGATTTGTGTGACAGACGACACCAGAGTTGTCACAACACAGCTTCTGCTTGAAGTAGGTTGAACCGGGCTGAGCTGAGTATCCCCAATGCGGCAACAGCTTCCCTTGCTGGTAGTCAGCATTGATTACACAGACGTAGTTGGCTTTCAGATGTGCCAGCCTCTCCTTGTCGACGGCGCTCAGATTCGGTTGCGACTGCAGGGGTAAAATACGAAGCACATAAACTCACAGAGCTAACTGCATCTCCCATAAATCAATTTCTTGCAGACTGCATCAAACTACGATTACGGATACATGCACACCAAGAATTACCCTTCACAAAGGCTGAAGAAACAAAGTAGGCTGGCATAATTCAAACCATTACACATGTATCCCTCAGTTGGCTGCAGGACTCAAGCTCTATGCAGCAATACGACTTTATTTCAAAGTTGATTGCTTACCTGTAGCTCGTGGATTGCCTTCCATTGATACAGGCTTTTCTGGCGGCACTGCTTGTACTCGAGGATGCTGGCTTGGGCGACTTGCTTGTGTTCCTCTGCCAGTTTGCCGTAGCTTTCAGCGAGATCCTTCTGGGTGCGGATATCATCTGGATTGGCGTCGCCAGACTCCTGCAGCCGGCTCATGGTCGTCTTAGCCCTGCTCACCTGCTCACTGTACTCTGTGCAGAGGTCGCAGTAGTCCGCCTTCGGTGGACAGATTCTGGTGCTCGGCCGTTCTGCTTTCAGCCACTGCTGGGCAGCAAAGTTGGAGCATGTTGGTAGACTGGCTGCTTCCTGGGAGGCGTTGAAGGATCCAACAACTGACCGAGAGAATTTCTTCTCATACTGAGCATCCTTCTTGTCTGGTGATCGAAAGCTGTTGTACTGTGCGTCGAAATAATACTCAACTGAAGAGCTGCCTGCTCTCCGACCGTTCGACGCACGCGACATATCAACGAACTCCACGAACCGCTCCTTGACTTCAGACTTGTTGAAGTTAGAGGATTTGCTGGCTAGGTTGTGCTTCGTTGGTGCCTCGCCTCTCTTCACCTTCCGCACTCTGGCCAACTGCTGCTTGCTGACTCCGAGGACAGCAATGATGCATGATTGGCAGTATAGGTAGTTAGTTACCTGTGCATCAAAAATATCCCCGATGAGCCACTCGTTCTGGGTCTTCACACTGCGATAGGTGTGCTCCGCACCAGACGCTGCCTTGTACCGTTTGCGTTTTTTCAGAGCCGTTCCAGTCGCAACCATAGACTTGAAGGACTCGACATGTGCCTCCAGAACAGCTCGGCAAACACACTCGGCATCGGCATCAGTGTCATCAAATCCCCAAGCCGCCTTGTACGGCTGTCGGGCTTTTCCAGCTTGGAAACGCTGCTTCGATCTGGCATGAACTCGCTTCCCCTGACCTCCTCCGATGGGCGCAGCATCTCCCGCGTCCGAATCATCTGAAGTTTCGGCCGGTTCAGAATCGAGCGATGATAGTTCAGAATCAGGAGGGCCATCTGACGAAACTTCGTCCGAAGCAGAGTCACCCGATTCGTTGCGGACCCATCACTAAAATTCACCGTCACTTCCAATGCGGCCTCCATGAAACCACTTTCGAAACGTCAGACACCTGGAAATCACCTTCTAACCGCGCTCACTGCCAAAGCCAAAATAAAACTCTCCAAAGGAAACAACGGTCTCCGTAGGTGACAGCCCTATGCTCCTGTGTCAGGTCATCACATCGCCATGCCTTGGCCGATTTCGTTCAAATTTGCATGCGCTGCTTCAGTGCTAGTGCAGCAAGCTACGCATGCAAATTCCCTGTCACATGCGCCTTTGGCGGCGGCGCGGCTCGCTTGTCAAAGTTCAATCACGGCTTTCTCAAAACCGATTTTCAGGCCAAGGTTCCGTTTTTACCCTGCCTGCTCACATTTGCTACTCCTTGCATTCTCGCTCTTTACCACGCTGCAGAAAGAGGGTCAACAGATCTACTCCAAGCTACTCCGAGATTACTACGGACGGTAAGGACATTCGAAACTAAATGGTAGTTGTATGATATCTGTCGGCATGGCTAATGGTATTGTGCTGTACGTCGCTTGAGACACTTGTAATACGCAACAGCTGCCACAGTAGCCACCATCCACCGCCAATGGTCATTTTCACGGGCACTTGCCTTCCTGTGCATGATCTTTTGTAGCGATTTTCCTAACTGGGTGTTCCTGGTTAGATCAAACGGACGTCAGCATGTGCACAACCAGGAGTGACTGTTGTATAAACATTACGCTGGTCTTTGTCTTGCTTGCTGTGCGTTTCAACCAACAGGTGCCGCCAACTACAGCGGAAAGGCAACTTGTCATGTGCCGAATGCGGTGCTTGCAGTAACCTGGCTAACTGCCTAGACTGTGGGTAGGTGATGACTCTCTAACTCAAAGGGCCTTTATATGGGAGAAGACTCATTTACCTGACTGGCCAGTAGTGTATGGATTGTTTTAGTATAGTAACAGACTAACAGAAACTAGGCCAGACCTGTCTCCATGGGGGGGGGGGGTCAGTGAAGTCCCCTGCATACTTTGAAATTTTATTCCCGTAGCTATGCAAAAGATGTTAACTTCGTAACGTCTCGCGCCAGGGTCCACACAGCTTTAATTCCGTTTGTTTGGTTTTGTTTGTTTGTCACACACACGCACACATACATGTCCCGTACCGTACCATCAAACGCATCCCGTATGTGTTAGTCTACTGTTAGATGACTTGCACAAAGATTGTCTGGGTTCGAGACGGGGCAAGTGGTCCGCGAGGTCGACCTTCTCAGCTCTGACCTTTGAGACTTTCGCCTTTTTCAATTAGTTGGTTTTGCTTGACGAACCGTGACACAGTTCACTTTTCGGCAAGTGTTGCTTTGTTTGGTTGTATCGCCATGCCAAAGCATGACTACTGTTGCGTTCCTGAGTGCACCAGTCGACGAGAGAAGGAGCCGAGCCTCTCGTTCCATACGTTCCCTTCCGAACCCGGACGGAGAAAGAAATGAATTCATGCTATACGTCGAGAAGAAAAGGAGGGAGTTTTTGTGTCACGGGATTCGGCTGCACGGGGTTTCTCTACTACAACATCCATGACTGGACGAGACTCTGTGCTTCGCTTGCGAGGACCCCAGCTCTGTGGTAGGGATGTTCTGCTCACCGCCTCAGACTCTGCTGCTACTTGTGTGCTGCTACTGTAAGTCTGAAGGACTAGGAGTCCAGCGAGCACATGTGAACACAGTCCGCCACAACCTCCGGCCATATCCAACATATGTCATTTGCTCGTCATGTTCCTTTCCTATTAACTTCTGGTCGTACCGAGTTGACTTTTTCTGAGTAGCCCAGCATTTAGTTCTCACATAGCATTCAGTGTCTGTCGGAGTGCTCCAGCATACAGCAACATTATGCACATAGCCACCGAAAAACAGTGCTTCTGCCCTGTCCAGGGGTCTTCGAACCAACACATCATCAGGCTGTTCCGACATTTCGCTGGTCGGACAACGGGCTGCTTTTTCGGACTCCATGAGGTGGCCAAATATCGTTGAAGATGTCACAACAGGGAAAGATGACGGTTCGAATGACCATGCCTCGTCGCCCTTCCCTGCTTGTTCTGTTGTCGAAGGCTTACTGGCAGCGGCATCTTTGTTGTCCTTGTAGAAAAGAGCACTGAGAAAGAGAATACCAGACAGAAAAAGAAGCCAAACACCGTTATTTAGTATTGTTTACTCGAGCGATTCTTGTTTCAACTATAGTTTACTTTGCACTTGCCGTTCGAGAAGAGCCGCTTTCCGTCCTGTAAGTACAGCCCCATGCTTGGTAAGGAAACGCTTTAGGCCAGCAACCTTCCATGAAGGATTGGGCAAGCTGGAGTTATCATGTTCTTCACCACAGGAAGAGCTCTTCGCTTCCGGTTCCGCCATACTCGTCGCCGAACTACCGGTAACCGCATTGCCGAAAAATGACTTTCCCATCGATTGCTATCACTAGTTCTCCGAAGGCAACATTCGTCATACTAATACTTGTACAAGTAATGTCTTACCTGTTGTTCATGGGATCCGTTTGACCGTGAAATTCGCGATATGCCACCATGGCCACAACCAGAGTGGCTTTACATAGTACTACAGCTTCAAAGTCACGATGCTTGGTCACGCACGTCTCTCCTTCAGCGAAAGCAACAGCCGCTGCGCTTTCGCGGCAGCAAAATGACTCCCTCTCTCTGGACATCACTCTGCAGCAGGGGCAAGTACACCATCGAGTGTGTCCCACTCGCTGGGCTTCGTCCATATCACCTGGTGCAGGTCCATCATCTTCAACGTGTGCCCCTGCTGCAGCCCGAGTCACCTTAGGAGGACCTTGAGGTTCAAAGCGAAATGGCCCTATCACGGTGGGCACAGAGAACTCGCTCTCCTCTTGGCCCCGCCTTCATCATGCACTGCTTCAAACTCCATCTCGACAGTATGCAAACAAAACTTTCTAAAACTAAAAGCACATTTACAAATTACAGTCAGTGTAGCTATTTTGTTTTCCTTTCTGCTGTTGTGATGGCACTAAGCTAATCAACTCGCACGTCATCATGCCCCACTTCTATATATGGAAGATCTTCTTGATGGAATTTGACATGGTTCCAATCGTCTGATCGACTCGAGACATAGCTCATTGGAATCAGTGGTGGATTCTCCTTCGGATAAGCCAAAGAAAATTTTGGCGTGCAGTGTCCCTTTAATTATGAACAGTGGTTAGTGCGTGGGCGCGGTCCATGGTAGGATATATGGAATGGTAAGATCATGTTCCCTAAACGGAGAACAAGAAAAGGTTGAAAAGGCGTCTCGCTGCCTCGAGAGTCGCCGTGTTCGTGAAAAACATGAAACGAAGGAGCAAAGCAAAGATCTCGTCGGTTGGAGAATCGCCGAATTCATGATAGGATGCGTCGGCAGCAAAATACCGCTGAGCAGGCATCCAGGCGGCTCCAAAGAAAACGCGATGTGAATAGTCATCACCGGTCACAGGAGACTTTGTGATTTACAATGTTTGCATCACTCATCATCCATGTTATTACAATTATTAAATGTAAAAAACATTTCCATCCGTTCCGATAATCATGCATCATGAGCTAGGCAAAAAAGCATAGCGTAGGGCCCTGACCTTTCAAGCTCTCTCGTTTTGAAGAGTCCAGCACAGCTGAGGATACTTCGAAGTAGAATTAATTTTATTCCCGTAGCTATGCAGAAGACGTTACTTCAGTAACGTCTGGCGCTAGCCAGGGTCCACACAGCTTTAATTTGGTGTTTGTTTGTTTGTGTCACGCCTGGCGCTATCCCGTATCTGTCCCGTACCGTACCGTACCAACAAACAAAGCTGGCCACATACAGCTGGCCGCAATATTCAAATAGGGCTTCCAAACGCACGATCGTAACGTGAAGCAACTTGGAAGAATGAGTATGAATGCGGAGTGTATGGGGGAATGCATGTAGGGCGATAGTGCGGGTTTGAATCCCAGGTTATGCCTAAAAAATGGGGAATAGAAAAATTTATAACATCCCTATGCTTTTTTTGCCTAGGTCATCAAGGCGGTAGACGGTGTCGTATTACCCTCGACCGTACCTGTCCCGTACCTGTCCCGTACCGTACCATCAAAGACGGCTGGCCACAATGCATATTCAAATAGGGCTTTCAAACGCAAGATCATAACGTGAAGCAACTTGGAAGAAATAGTATGTATGTGAAGTGTATCGGGGGATGCATGCAGGGCGATAGTGCGGGTTCGAATCCCAGGTTAATTATGTCTTCTTCTTTTTTTTAAAGGAGAAATTTATAAGAATTTATAACATCCCTATGCTTTTTTTGTCTAGGTCATCAAGGCAAAAAGCATAGCGTAGGGCCCTGAGCTTCCAAGCTCTCTCGTTTCACCGTCCAATGGCAGAAGCCAATGCAAAGGAGGGGGCGTTAGCCAGCCAAGGCAAGAGAAGGAAAACGAAAGAAAAAAGAAAGAATGTGTTCCTGCCACATCTACTTGTGTGGGGGCAAGCGGTGGCCATCTTTGCCATGGCAACTCAAGCTTCCTGCCATTCATTCTTAAACTCACTGAGAATGCAGAGTCACTGCTGCTGAAGCATTCATTGTCTTTGGGTTGATTCCCCGGTCTTTACGCCCGCGCGCGTGCGTGTGTGTGTATTTGTGTGTGTTTGTGTGTATGTGTGTAATGTGTGTGTGTGTATGTGTGTAATGCGTGTGTGTATCTGTATGTGCACATGCTTGCTTAGAATGACTTTCTGCGATGGCCGTGGTCACCTGGCATCTCATCTCCTACAGTACACGTCACATCGCAAGCTCTACTCCGGCAAGCTGAAGAGACAGGTATGAACCAGGCCACTGTCAACTGTCAAAACTGTACATGTAGATGGCTGCCAGATTCGAGGGCACCTGCAATGGACGTATGGTGTCATCTGAGTCCTGGATCGTTGTTTCAACTTCTGCAGCGTTTATGCAGCGGGTATTCAGTTAATGCAGCACTCACGGGGTCCGTGCGAAATTTATGCAACGGCCTTGGTCGGTTTCCATCATGCCATGGCATCCTTTGCTTTGGAATGCGATGCCTCAAATTTGAATATTGGCAATCTCAGATCTTCTTCACTGTGCATATTGACGTGTGTGTGTGTGTTTCCAGGTGAAGTGCTGCAAACCGACATGTGAAGTGATGGACGTCAGTGAGCTCTACTGTTGTTCGGCATGCTGGGCGAAAGTATTCGATCGCCACTACTCCATGATCAACGCCACTTGGTGAGTATGCCACTGACTACGGAGGAGAGGGGGGGGGGGGGGGGGGGGCATATTTTGTGTAGGCGAGTACAGTAGTGATAGTAGTGCCCAGGTGGTATAATTTATTATAACTAAAAGTAAATTTCGACCGAACCCAAAGTGTGGAAGTCAATTTTGTGTCCCCTACTTCGGTTTTGGTCGAAATTTAGTTTCAAGGCACAGATAGTGTGGTTTTTAGAACTACGCTGTAGCAAATATGTTCTACATTGTTTTAGAGCTCTGCGGGAAGTATGGTATTCGTTTCCATGTGTACTTTGTCTGATTGTTATGTAGGTCCAGCAAAGGGCTGAGTGCGATCGTGAATGGTCTATGCTGCGAGGAGCACTTCCACTGGTAAGTAGGAGACATTACTACATGATTGTACTACAGTTCAACCTGTGAGTGTCCCAACGTCGCACGCGGAAAGGCCAGCCAGCCAGCTCAGGCCCTGTATACATGTACCGTATTTTCCAGATACCGTACTTGTCAGTGTGACTGCATGCTTTGGCTGCACTCTTTTGGGCGGTAATATGCCAGATGCACACAGTGCAGTTTACTTCAGATATGGCATGCAGGGAATCTACTCTACTGAGTGAGCGGTCCCTGTCAAGACCAGCTTTCTGAACACTGTATATCATTGGATGATTTTGGTATGCGCTGTGTAGCACAGGGTGATTTCCAAGTGCCAGTTTTTTCCATGCGTTCATTGTATAATGTAGTCGAACAGGTGTATATCCGCTGCTCCCTATGTCTGATGGATGCTTAACGAAGGGGTCGTTTTGTGTGGTTGTGTTCATCTAGGCATCGCATGAACTGTGAAACGTCCACATCGGAACAGCCGTTCTCAATGTCTTCGCTCCGCGAACATGCACACCCAGCAGGTACCATCAGTGAGTTTCTGTTCTGAGCTGGCCGAGTGTGCGGTACTGTGTGGTGTTGGGTTTGTCAGTGATCTACCCGCGGTGGCATGTCTTCCTTCAAACAGTCTCCTTTCCAGATCAACTGCTTTCACGTCTATTCCGGCTGACATCGTACTGTGGCGGAGACGCAGCGTAACTGCAACACATGTCGTTAGCAGTGTGGTATGAAGACCATTCTTTATTTGCTTTCGAAATACGCATTTGCGTTGCTGTGAGCAGCTTGCTCTCCCACTTCCCTTCAGCTGTACATCACCATTGCTACACACCAATGCATAGCGCAGTGGCATAATATTTCAAGTTCCTCTCCGTCATGCAACATCCCTCCATTATCATAATAATATTATTCTAGATTCTTCTTTAAAATTCTACGGTTTATGCATCAGAGCACAGCTTGGCATCCGTTTGGCTTGGAAATGCAGTTCGCATTGCCTTTTATTTCTTAGTAGCGTAAAACCCAATTGAGCAGGCATGAAAGTGATTTAAAAAGTGCCGCACACGCAATTAGCGCCGTATGAGCTGCCGCAAGGCACAGCGGTAGAACTGAACAGGCTTTGACGCTATCAACAAAACTAACTGGAACAGTAATTTGTACTACCGTACTCAATGTGACAAGCTTTGCACAGCTGACAGCATACATGTTTTCTCTCCACCAATTGCTAGTACTAAACGCAAACTAAATTGCCTTGAGTAACCCTGTGGATAGATCATGGTACTCGGTAGGAAATCGTTACCGTGAAAGGTATGTGGATAGGTATGTGGATAGGGCCATTGGTGGTTACATAAATAGGGAGCTAAAAAATAAATAGTCTATTTCAGAGGGTTGGAATGCTTTTCACAGCAGGGACTGGTGGTGTCTTCTTTGGAGCTGCAGGTCATGGGTGGGCACTGCAGACAAGCCGGTCGCCGGGAGATGAACAGTGTTGAGCTGACGTCAGCGGTTTTGTCACGCACGCAGCGTCAAACCGGTGTGTATCGCAGCAGCTGCCGTTGGCTGGTTGGAAGATAGGACTCTCGCAGACAAGCGCGGTGTGGCCTTGTCTGCTGCTGCTGCCAGTGGAGCGCTCCTACCGATGCACCGTCTACGTCTACATGAAGTGGTAGTAGATTAATGGTAGTGCCTTCAGTAGTGCATATCAGTTCATAAGTTATTTTGGTGCATGGCAAGGGTTCGTTACACGGTTGTTATTCTCCCGGCTAAATCTTGAATGATGTTAGGATGGGGTTGATGTGCTTTTCGGTCCTTGCCACTTTGGTCCACGTCAAGTGCCTCTACGTAATCGCGCACGTAGGACGGCGTTCCCCGTGGGTCATGGACCGGTGCTGCGTTATCGGCATTGTGTGCCGGCGGCAATGGTCGCTTCCAGAAATTCCGTTGCGAGTCGGGCAGAGGGTGGACACGATTGAGACGCTCCTCTTCGCGCACCCACTCGCGCAGCTCCTCGTCGAAGACATCGCAAACCGGCGCTTTCCGGTAATCTGCTTCGGAGTTGATGAACTGGAGCTTGGAGGCCATAGTTGCTGGTAACACTACCTGCAAGCACAGCGGGTGGATGTGAGGAACATCAGCAATGGAGACACACACACACACACACATGGCACATGGACTAGCCACTACCTATGATTCAGCCACATATTTTCCCGTGTGCTTCACGTTACTTAGTCACACACTAGTTTAGCGGGGTCTGCTATGTGTAGGGGTCTGGCACGCAGAATCCACTGTTACCATCTCGTCTGCCTTCGGACATCATCCTGTGCACTTCTGAAGTTTCTCAAGACCCTTCTTGACGGTTCTTCTACGTGTATTTCTGTCCCCGGGGAAAATTGCGGAAAAAAATCGCAAAAAAACGCGGGGGAAACGCGGCATAATAGAGAGGTTAAGTTTCACGTAAAAGTCTTACGTCCGTGAACTTTTACGTCAAAAAGTGAAAAAACTCACGTAAAATTTGACGTGTTTTACGTGAGTTGACTGTCCCGCACGTAAGTTCATGACGTGAGTTTTTGGAAGTTTCGCTTGGTTATTCCGACCGAATTTGTGTGAGTTTCTGGAATTTTATCGAGTTTGTTGGAAGATTTGATATTTGTGCGAACTAAACCCGAATCCTGCCAGGCAAAATTTCACGTCACGTCGCACGTGTAACTTAACCTCTAAAAATTACACGTAACGTGAGATTTGCACCGCGTTTTGAAAAAGGGCAAAAAACGTGTAACTTAACCTCTCTAATATGGCATAATTTGCGGTGAATTTGCGGTAAATATGCGGTGAATAATATTGATGTGCGGCAATTTTCAGGTAGTATGTAGTGAAATCAATCAGTTACAAGTCTCTGGTGTAAGCACTCGTCATATTTGAGTAAAAAGCCGCCACGATGAGACGTTGCTGACCGAACAGTGTACTGTGTGTACGTGTAGTGCAACAAAAAAGTTCAAAAACGCGGGAAAATCGCGGAAAACGCGGTCTTTTAAAAACTCGCAAAAACGCGGAAAAAAACGCGGCCGCGGAATCGCAATTTTCCCCGGGGACAGGTATTTGCTTGTCGAAAACCATACAAACCTTGTCTTGAGCTGCTAAGATTGTGTGTGTTACATGTAGCATTGATCACAGTCCTGCAAGTAGACTGTGGATTGATGGATATTTCAGTGTCTGGAGACACAGTCAGAAACTGTGGGACCTGGTTCTAAAGACCACCTGGCTTTAACGACCGCTTTTGCTTGCACCGTGGGGTGGTCGCTTAAACCAGGTTTTACTGTACGTGGATTTTGTTGGAAGAAAAAACCATGACATGCAGCATAGACATGCACGGTGTAAGTGCAGCAGTGTACACAGTACGTACCTTGATTGCAGCCCAGGCGTAGCGCATCAGATAGCCGGCGTTGAGCGTGACGACCGTGCCAAGCCGTTCGGGATAGTGGTTGCCGATGATGGCGGTGACGGCGGAGGCAATGCGCGGGTTGCACGCCGCCAGCGTCATCCCCGTGCAGTCGAGAACGACCACCCACTGCTCCGGCACGTGGTGATGGCGACCAGTTTGGGAGGAGGACGACGACGCGGCGCTATGATTGCTCAGCGTGTCATCCTGTGCTGCTGCTGGCTCCTCCACGTCCTGCACGCTGGCATTCTGCTGCTTGGTGTGAAAGCGATGCTGCATGGAACGTACGCCGTTCTCCAGCAGGAAGACCATGTGGCGCACGCTTTCTTCGGCCGAGAACGAGTTTGACGCACATTGAACAAACGATGTGTACAAGACGGTGCGCCCAGCACGGTCAAAGCCGATCTGTAAAGTGAAATTCGGAAAGCGCAAAGATGATCGTTTGAACTTAAAACAAGACGGTTAACTGAGGTAATAGGCTATATAGCACTTCAAGTTAGATTTCAGCAAGGAATTCACTTATGCACTGCGACAACTCTCATGCCCATATGTGTGTGCACTCCCCCCCCCCCCCCCCCCCACACACACGCACACACACACATGCACACGCTCACCTGCCGCATACTGTGCTGTCCCGGCGTTTCTAGGCAGAACTCACACGTCCACGTCTCCGGCTTGACGTCAGCTCTCCACCGCAACGTCTTCATCAAATGTGTCTGCGCTTGCTCCAGTGACCACTTATAACCTGCGTGTGCCGGCAATGGTCAGAGTGCAATGGAGCACATACACACACACATGTACGTGTGCACGCACACACACCCACACACATGTGCGCACAGGCACGCATAAGCACATACGTGCGCGTGCACACACACACACACACACACACACGTACTTTTGCTTAGTACCAGTGCATGTACATGTACCTGCTGATTTCCATGTTGAATGTCTCAGTACATGTGACCTGGAACACGAAATCTGAAGAAGCCATCATCGTGGCGTGGTGTTTGAACAGCAAGTGAACAAGTACCTCTTTTCTGTATTACTAGTTTTACGGCACTTACTGTATGATTCATCATTCATAGTACATGAGACCAAGAGTCCATAGTATTTTTAAAGACAGTAAATTAAATTGTTATGGATTCTTGGCGTGTTGTATTGTATTGTGAAATAAAGAATACAATACAATACTGAACTCGGATGGTGAGCCAATTTAATTATGGTAAAAAAATTGGCTGTATATGATCTGGTTACGTTGGCGGACGGTTAGTCATAACTCCTGACATTTTGTCTTTCTCCTTTTTTTACAATACAATACGTCGTTTAATAGGAAATTCTTATGTACCTGCCAGATATCGTCTACAGGTCGCGTCATCCAAGAAGTCATCTTCCTCGCCATACTGCTTCTGCACAGCTTCTTTCAATGCAGTAACGAGCTGTTGTTTCTCTAGAGGCAGACGGTTGCATCTGCTGTCCTTGCTCAGTATAGCCGTCATTGCTGGACCAGGACGTATTGGAATTGCTGCGTGTATTTCGGAGTGCAAGATAGGATAGAATCAATGAAATAGGTACATGATTGTACTGTCAAAAGTTTGTGGAGGTCTAGCTACAGTCGCAAACCCAGCCTAGTTGCCTATTCCCGCTAACTAGAGCCACTGCACTGTCATGAGAGCAGCCACGGCGGTAATGAAGACCTCTCCGTGTTGGCCAAACGTTCTGCTTGATATCACCAGATCACAATAATTTTGTTTTATGTTCTGTCTTCTGATGCTGCACTACAATACAGCATCAAACCCTTGCCCCTTGCAACCTTGGCTTTGGAGTTTGGTCCAGATCGGAGCCCTGGCCTTGGACTGTCGACATGTCTATGTCCTCAGCCCGCTCAGGCACGCGAGGTCCAGGCTGCAGGCCATGGTCACTGACACCATGGACACTGAGTCTGTACTATACTGTACTGTAGTCTACTGCCTGGTCAGTGTAGATGGTGCAGTTTACTGATGCTGACAGGTTCAGTGTGTCAAGTCACAGTGTGTCGGGCCATCCGTATCGGAGATCTACTGTCAGAACGACGTGGCATGGCCTGATCAAAGAAAAAACTTCTTGTCAAAAGCGAACCGCGAAGACTGGAAGCTACAACAGTACAACTCACGGTGACTTCATGTGCACCATCTAATGACATGGCGTCCTTTCATGCGGTTTACCGCACGGATTTATGAAGTCAGACATATTCCGATTTATTTGCATCAATCGCACAAAATTAGGTACATTTCTCTTGTAAACCCTGTCAGTTTGAGAATTTAGACAAACACCGAACAAATTTTAGCCGCGACGAGGATCGGGAGGAATCCATCATTTTACATAGCTACTACCATCACGTCGACCGAGTGAAGATCGAAATGATAATGGAGTGGAGAGAAGAAGACCTGAACTAGAGTGCTTGAGAGACTATGTAGTGTCACATGAGAATTGCTTCGTTAGGAAGGCTCTACTTTTGAATGGAGAAGCCCAACGTCGCTGATTTGCATCGCCGTTTTC
The DNA here is from genome assembly GCF_964019385.1 of Sycon ciliatum. Lineage (NCBI taxonomy): Eukaryota > Metazoa > Porifera > Calcarea > Leucosolenida > Sycettidae > Sycon > Sycon ciliatum. The sequence continues at coordinate 55,738,446 of NC_088643.1, read as the reverse complement.
AAGCGCTGATCTGCAGTCGGAATGTTTTTGTAAATTATTCGTAGTTGTGGACGTGGATGGATTCAGCGCTCTGTTCTCTCAGCAAGCCTACTCAGTCCAACACGAAGGACTTCCATGAGCGAAACAACGTGCTCCTCGAGCAAGTGCGGCTCGGGGTAATATGGCCAATGCCACGGGAGACCACCTCGTGCCTGCATAAGGCCAAGAATTGATGGCAAGACATCTTTGATGAGCGCCTTCGACTTCAAGGACGCAATATATCTCCTCAGCAGTAACTGCAGCGCTCTTGCTGAAAATATCACTGCAAGCATGCACTAGGCATGATTTAGTGAAGAGCTACTTGTACTAGCGATTGGAGATTTGGTGTTGGCTTCCAGGGCTGGGCATATCTGCTCCATCATGGTAACTGGTGCGTTTGTCAAGGCAGTGCAGTTTCTGCTGCTGTTTCACAAGCCATATGCGCATATGCGCAGTGAGTAGGAATTTGTTGTATGATAGCTGAGGATCACCAGCCTTCATGGACAAACCTATATTGGGACTGGTTGCTGAACAGTGCACACCTAAATCTCTCCGCAAGCTCTCTTGCTCAGCTGGTGACGAACACTATAATACCCGCTGCTTTGGGCTTGCAGCCCCGTCTCCCGACCGTAGACCGATCGAAAGGCTGTCACGGTCCTGTGACCATCGGCGTACAGTTGACGCTGATGGGGCATCGGATAAAGTGCTGGCGTCAGTAATTGTCTGGTATACCTGGAATCTACATCTACAGCTGATTTTGACTTCCAGCCATCCTTCGTTAGTTATGCTTGTGACTATCATGCCAGCAAGTCGATCAGCAGCATCACCTCGCATCTTTGATGGTGAGGCCTGCAAAACGTCACCGACCAGTGACGATGCTCAAAAGGGCACCCTACCAGAGCTGGCGCAGTGTATGGTGCAGTCTTTCATGAATCCATGAACTATGCTGTTTGGCTGCTGTAGCTCTGACGCTTGCGTGTGTGCCTTACATTAAGGGCAGCGGGCCGTCTGCTCTAGCCATTTGCCAATGCATGCACGGCTGAACGTCTACCAGCAAGCTGCAAACACTTCTCTCCCTACCACACTGTGACATAGTGGACATTGTGCGTGTGTTGTTGCATTCCTATCTGAACTGAACTGTTCTGGATGCAGAGATTTACCCACTAAGCCCTAGAGAAATATGAATAAATACTATACTACTACTATTACTAAACTTGGTATGCGGGTGTGACGCGCTGCTGCTCATCAGATTCAGTCCATGCGACGCTTGTGTTTTTAGTTTTGTTATTTTGTCTGCCTTTTTTGAATTCGTAAACGGAACAGACTAAACTATCCAGTGATCAGGTACTGGTGTGGTGGGGCGAGGTTTTGTTGGTGATGCTGCTGTCAGTGGTGGCGGCGTGCATGTGCTCGTGCTTGCGGGCGATGGCCCGCGTTTTCTCCCATGCCGCAAGTTTGTCTTGCGTTTGTGTTCTGCATTTGGACTTCCTGCCAGGCTTGGGCTTGCATTTCAAACAGTTTGTCCCACTGTGTGGCTCCCAGTCTTTGAGCGGTGTACATCCACCTCTAGAGCTCCAGAGAATGTTGGGCCCCTGGCATTAACAGTGCATTCCATGGCCAATTTTCAAGTGTGGCAAAAATGTTCAGGGTGTATTTGGTTTCATCCACATTGAGATGAAACACTGCCAAAATGGATTCAGTATGACCTGCCACACGATACTTCGTCTGTCCACTCCTTGACGCGAATTTCTCCCCTCCAATACGACAACACGACGACAGGAAGCTAACATGAGCCTCCATTTCTGAACAAAATTACGTCTCTAACATGGCCACGAAAAGCTACAGTTATGCACGTCAAGCTTAGGACTACACGAAATCGAAAGGCTAGGACATCGAGGTATACTAGAAAATTGTCTGCGAGGCGGAGAAAATTCGCTGACGAGGTTGGCGAGCCCTTGAAATCGAGCGACGATCCAAAAATAATTGCACCCACGTCGAGAAAGAAACCATGCGTAGCGCGTGGGTAACCCAAGAAGATCGCTCGAGCGGCGGCACAGTCGAAGGCAAGGCCAGTCCAAGCTCTAAACTCTATCGAATGACCTGGCAAACACCCGTGGTTTCGGTTGACCTTGCCCGTTTGAGATGGAAGTCGAGCGAAATTGCAAACATACGACTAGGCCAGATCGCGTAAAAAATGAAAAAGATTAAAATTTGGCCGCCATATTTAATGAACGCGCATCGCATGCATGGGACAGCCGTGAACTACAACTACAAGTACAAGCACCTTTCTTCACACTTTCTACTGTTGTCTGGACAAAGCAGTCGCCTTCACACTTTCTGCTGTTGTCTGGACTAAGCAGTCGCCTTCGCACCTTTGCGGCTCATAGTCATCATGGTCATGGTATCGGGGGACGAAGAAGAAGAAGACCGTTTCAGATTTCACAGAGTCAGTGCAACGTCTACGCTGGCATGGCATGGTCACCGCTTTCGCGCTGAGTAAAAGTGTTTTCATGTCCCAGCATTTGCCAGAACCCCGTTGTAGAAAGAAGGAGCTGTGTCAACTCCTACGACTATTTTGTTACGCGTTCCGTACGCGAAAGGGCGCACGTATAATATTAGCAGAGCGTTTCCTTGTCCCATCTCTTCCATGGGCAGAACCTACTGTAGCAACTGATGGCTTCCTTCCTGTCTTGGGTGGAAGTACTCTTAGTCTTACTCGCTGGCAAACCTTGCATTGTTGCATTGTAGACTCACGGTCATCACGTGCTAGTACTACCATTGCCCGGCGGGAATGCCAATACTTCTTTCTGCTCGACAACGAAGCTTCGCCTGGGAAGACTGTTCGCCTGCAGCGCACTGGCTTGCTACGAATTCAACGACAGTCACTGTGCTGCATATCGCATGTACGCCAGTGTACCTCCACTCTCCAGCCCACGTACCTCCGCCCGCTTTCCGAACTCATTACGAATCATGTGAAGTAACACATCTCCACTAGTAGACAGTAGACTAGTTCACTGGTTCATGGCGCTCTCGGGTAAGGGACAGTGCAGTGCATTGGCGAAGAATATGTCGTTGTACACCGGCGCAATTGGTGACCAGAAGAAGAACAGTGGATTGCTCCCATAGGCGAAGGTCGGCGGTCAGCGCCGAGAAGACGTTTACCCTGACGGTTTCGTTTGCGGCGGACAGCGCTAACGCGTTGAATTGTTCGAGTTACTTGGTCGTTCTCCCGCATTGCGTAAGCCATGTCGCTACTGGCCACGTTGGTAGGGCCCGCCGGGAAAGAAAAAAATCTACTACTTCTACTAGGAGTACGAGTCTGTCTGAGCCTGAGCAACCTCCGGAGCTTGTCCTGAGGTAAGGAACTTCCGTATAACTGATATCGGTACAATACATGTATCTGCGTTCATGGGAGGGTTGGCGGCAGAATGACCAGATCCGCTATGAAATTCCCATCGCTACAGTGCTCTGAAGTGGAGCTCAGCCACAGCATTACCTCAAAGTTGTTTTCCGTAAGTGCATGGTTGTGCAGAATGCAGGTCCCCTGTACTGTTGTCCAACTAGTCAGGCAGAGTGATGTGTTGTGACTCTATGAGGAGAATTTTAAGACTGGGAACACCAAGGTGATGTGTGAGATCTAAAGTAGATTTGTGGAAGGAAGCTGGCATGTTGAGGTTTGCTCGGAGCCCAGAGTCGATCGAACTGAACGACTCCTTTGTGTTGGCCTGTCGCCTCCAAGTTGCCCGATTTTTCGTTTCAGTTTTTGGTGTCACAGGGTTTGCTCCAAACAGCACTTTGGAGTCCACGTCAAGTTCATCCGGAGTTCTGAAATTAGTTAATTGTAATCGCTCCACGACGGCCAGTACAGAGAAACAAAAGTCTTTTGCATGCTTCCATTAGTTTCCATTGGTATACGGTGCTTTATTGGCGAGAGGCGAGCCGCTGTTTACCTGCGACAAGAAGTTGATTTTTTGAAAGACGTAAAAACTCAAGTCGCAGTGCGAAGCAACACATCAAAAACTCACCTGCTTGGAATGGAGCTTCTGGTCATCGCAGAGCCATCAACTTTTAGCTCGGAGTAGAACACATCGTAGTCTCGCTGTGACATATGCTTTCTAATCAAATACCAAGTGAATATTTAGTCCGTTCCGGTTTGCGACATATCTCCTATTTGAAGTGAACATTATTTTATTCTTACAAGAAATGTTATCGCATAGTAGAATACATGTATATCGGTCCTAAAAATGGACAGTTTGTGTATCAAAACGTGCCAGATTAGTACAGTCAGTATCGTCTATAGCGTTGGTCTTTGATTTTGAGCATTTTATCACTATAAGCGACAATCAAGGCTTGTTTGCTGCTACTTCAAGTTTCATGCTCACGCAATCATCAGGCAACATGAAGATCAGGTGCCGACCATGCCGGTATATAAGGAGAGGGTGGTATAAAAAGCTGTGTGAGACTGTGGGGGCTTGCGGTGGTATTTTAGGCAGGGGGCTGTGTGCAGAGTGTGTGGTTGTTGAAGGCAGGGGCTAGCAGTGCAGTGTTAGCGCGGAGTGTGTGGCTGGTGTGGGCAGGAGGTGGTGAACAATGTGAGTGGATGTTGTAGGCAGGAGGCTGTAGAGCTAGCACTGTGATATTAGCGCAGTGTAAATGTATATGGCTGGTGTGGGCAGGGTGTTATGAGCAAGGTGTGTGAACGTGAATGGTGTGGGCAGGAGGCTGTGGAGACATGTTTAGGTGACACCGTGGTTTTTTAGGAGATACTTGTTCTCGTGTCGGCACTTGGACACCATTTCAGAGCGCTTGTTGAGGCTGGATGGTGACCTAGCGTGTTCAGGATGTGATACTTTTCTCTGGTACAGAGGGAGCACCGCTTCGTGATGTTGGAGTATGCCTGGGCGCGATCTTTTATCCTCCATTCGACGTCGTATTGGGCGTTGGATTTCTTCAGGTTCCAGATGTAGTTGGAGAACTCAGTGCTGCTGGAGTACTTCTCGTATCTTGTTGTTGTCATGTGGTTGGCATGGCGTGACTTGAACGGTGGCGCCGACATACCGGTGTATTCCTTCTTGGTGGGGCCTGACGTTATGGATGCTACATATATCAGCTCCGTCGTTTGGCATTCACCGTTGAGTGGACAAGATGGCTTGTCTCGGCAGTTGCAGGGCTTATCCGGTTTTTTCGTTTGCGGGCAGAGGACCGCTTTGTTGTGGCTTTTGATGCGTGCAGCCATATTTGGCATGCAACTGTAGCTGATCTTGATGGTGTTTTGTGAATATACCACTATAAGCGATATATTACTATGACCGATACTGCATGTACTGTATGCAAGTGGGGTATCAAAAGACTCAGCGTGCCGTACACATGCACCCTGCATACTGAGTACTGTATAAGCAGAAATATTCGTCTGGAATTAATTTCGTCGTTTTCGTCCAACGAGCTTTTGGACTAAATTAAATGTAGGACGAATATCGATTTGTCCAGCGTTTCTATACACTCTTATGATCTATGGACGAAATTTTCAACCGGACGAACTCCTTTTCTTTGGAGTTGGACGGAATTATTGACCGACGAAATTTTCTGCCTCTACAGTAGTTGGTTGCAGCCTACATTGTACGTCCTGTGTACTCCTGCTGTGACAAATGCACCCTATCATGCCTGTGCAACCTAGGCTCCTGACACACAACCGTGAACGTCAGCATATCCTCACCAATGGAGGCATTTTGGACAACTACTACTACAAGTAGAACTTACGAAACAACACTGAGCAAAATTTTCACAAAGAAGTAACTTCCTGTTCGCCTCTGACACCACTTGATTTCACATCAATTATTTTAACCGATGCAAAAATAATGTAGGAGAGGTCTTTTGAAAATTGAATTTGATCATTATAGGCGATCAGTATTACTACATGTATAGACGATTATTACTATACGCGCTAACAGTGTATACATGTGCACTGTTATGGGAAATGAAAATGAATTTGAGAAGCTGATCACTATAGCCGCTATATTACTATAGCCGTCAACCTTATAGGCGATACGTACTGTACAAAGTGTATCGCCTGTAGTAATAACATCTGCTCAATCCAGTTCCGATCCGACTCACATTTGCTGTAGGTTCAACTGTTATGGTCATGTATTAGTAAACTCATGTTGCATAGCCACATGGGACTATGATTCTATTTTTAGTATGAACACCCGCCATGTACAGCAGTGATACGTGTATGATGGCCTTCCTACTTCTGCGCACATGCATATGATATGTCACACTTGATTTATACCGTGTAAGAAATATCCGAAATAAGAAGTCGTTTTTCAAACACCCACACTATAACCGATACCTACTGTTCTAGTATACACCCTCTATACTAGCTCTGTTTTACTGTTGTTAGCGTCATTGTAGATCCAATGCCAGGCTACTGTACTACTACATTGTACATGTTTTTCGATTTTGACAGCATGTTACAAGGCGAGGACGCGTAGTGCTCCTGACTACAACCATAAACCGGTTGGCAGAGTCCCGGTCTTGCGACCATTTGAACCGTATTGGGAAAACCCAGGTTCGGACCCTCGTTACTCTACGGGTTGGTAGGATTTTTATAATTTTCGTTTTTTGTGTTGTAGAAGTCGTCGTGTTGCCGCCGTAGCATTGTTCACGTTGCTGCCGCTGCAGGGATTACGTCTGGAAGGATTTGTGATGTTATTTTCTTGTCTTCCTCTGTGATCCCTGCAGCGGCAGCAACGTGAACAATACTACGGCGGCAACACGACGACTTCTACAACACAAAAAACGAAAATTATAAAAATCCTACCAACCCGTAGAGTAACGAGGGTCCGAACCTGGGTTTTCCCAATACGGTTCAAATGGTCGCAAGACCGGGACTCTGCCAACCGGTTTATGGTTGTAGTCAGGAGCACTACGTGTCCTCGCCTTGTAACATGCTGTCAAAATCGAAAAACATGTTAAACTACCAAGCAAGGCTTCTGTATATACATTGTACATGTACTGTTACTAGTGAATAGGTTATAATAATACTACATTGTATTAATACACAAAGGCACACAATGAAAACCTTGGCAAATTTATTCCGTTGTGACTCGGAGTCACAACGGAATAAATTTGCCAAGGTTTTCATTGTGTGCCTTTGTGTACGCCGCTCTGCCTGAATCAGGCATTGAGCACTCTTGCAGAACCAAAGCATATTGCCTCTGTACATTGTATTAATAGTGTTCCAACTGCCACATCCTGGAATGTGCTACTGCAAGGGTATACATGTAGGTGGCTGGTGCAAGGATGACCAGGTACATGTACATGTAAGTGAGAACTGAGAAGCCATGATGCACCAGGTGTTTTTGAAGTACATGTAGTTGGCTACCTTGTCCTTGAATGTGTGCCATGCCCAGCAGATGGGTAGATGTGGGGCTGCAGTCTACACTGTGCATGTACCTCCTCCATTTCACACATGTGCCATAGCCTGGGCATGGGGTAAAGCTGATTTCTGCACAGACCAATCCACATGTACATGTCATGTACATGGTCCTAGTGCAACTAATACTTGTTCCTTATACATGTACATGTAGTTGTGCTGTTGTACCAAGCGTATGTACTACAGTACAATGATGTATGCTAGTAAATTTTCTTGGACTATCACTATAATTTTATTGTCTATAACACTTAACAGTAAACTACAGCCAGTGCCAGTGCATTAGCCTTAGCAATGTGTTGCATGCCACATGTACAACTAGTATGTTGAAGGATTTTCAGATACAGGTGGAATTATTATTTGGGGATTGGGTTGTGTGACATTTGACTTGTCTAACATTCCTTGTGGTTCACAATTACAGTACTTGCAGTGTAGCAGTTTGCACTACAGAATTACCAGTTTGCACTACAGAATTACCAGTTTGCTCTACAGAATTACCAGTTTGCACTACAGAATTACCAATTTGCACTACAGAATTACCAGTTTGCACTACAGAATTACCAGTTTGCACTACAGAATTACCAGTTTGCACTACAGAATTACCAGTTTGCACTACAGAATTACCAGCTTGCACTACAGAATTACCAGTTTGCACTACAGAATTACTACTGTCATTGTACAAATGAACAATGCAGAATTTTAGATTTTCTTCTCCGGTAGAATTTTCCGGCTTCTTTCTACTTCCTCATGCAGAAATGCAGAAACAACAGCCATCAAGCCAAGAGGATAAACACTTGCTGAACTCTGATTGGCTGAGGCCAGTTGACCAATCATTTCAGGTGTGAAGTTCACAGCCAGCATAGGCTATAAAAGTAAATCATCCAGGAGGGGATGGTGGTCGGGGGTTGTGCGCCATCCTACATGATGTGATAAACAGTTGTCTAAAGTACCCTAGGCTACACTTACAGTGCTCAATGTCCACTGGACAGAGCCAGTAATGCAAATATTACACAGCAATGAATCAAACAAGTCTCATTCCGCTGTTACTCTGATGTGATAAAGATATTATTACAATATTACATGTAGGTAACTCGGGTGTGTGGTTCTGTATAGTAATAGTAGGCAGAACGCATGCAGCTTTAGAGTGTCCTGACCAGGGTCAGCGAATCAACATGTTGCATGGCACGTTAGTGGTACGTCGACCATGATGGATACAATCAACCATGATAACTGTTGTTCTTATTAATTTTTTGTGCAATACCAGTTTGAACCTGCAGTGAATGTGCAGCTTCTATGGCTAATTTGCAAACAGTGAAAGAATGAAATGGGTTTCGCTAAATGTATTTCCTCATTATTTCACACCCTGCACTACATGTTTGTACTTCAGAAGTATTAGTATACATGTACATGATTTGGTGGTTGATTCTACAGCGTAAACAGATTGCGACTTCAGTACTGCTCTCTGTCGAGCTCAGTAATGTAAAACGCATTTTATTAGGTGTGCACCACACAGACTTTAGTGCGTGTAGGCCATCTAGTGGTGGTGCTGGGTACCTGAAACACTTGGCTGGTTGGTTGGTATACTGAATACTAGAGGGAGAGAGCCATATTGCCTGGACAAGTGAATTGTCCAAGCTCTCACAAAATGACCAAGAAACGAAAGAAATATTACATGAGAGTCACAGTAAAGGATGCAACAATAACAACAACAGAGACAGACAGACAGACAGACAGACAGACAGACAGACAGACAGACAGACAGACAGACAGACAGACAGACAGAGAGAGAGAGAGAGAGAGAGACGGAAGGGGGGGGGGGAGGAATATGGGGATTGTTATGATGGAGTTAGATACGCAAAAAAATGTATGGATAAAGGCTGGGCAAGTCGAGAGCCGTGACAAGACTCGTCAAGAGCTTTAATTTGTCCGCCTGTCGCCTTCTGTACGGACCGCAACTGCTCTCAACAAACTGAATTGAGCCACGTCCAGCGGGACCAGGGGGAGCGCCTAGCCAGAGTGGGGTTGTAGCGGTGGTGGGTGATGCCAGCTCCTTGTGAAAAGTAGGGAGGGGCTAATACTAGTAATAGGGTGAGGCTTGTAAAGGACACCCTCGCACTATAACTTTTATTAAAGTATAAGCCAAAGGTGACATACCTCTAACAAGGCTAGCTGTAAGATGTAAGTTAGCCCGTTGTGGAGAGAGGCGCTCAGAGGGAGAGGCTTGCACAGTCCAACACTAACAGACAGGTGCTATTAAATTGAAGGAGACAGTTACCGAGACTATCAAGGCTAGCTTTTACATGTCTACTGTACTTCACTATAATGAAGTTGCCAATATGGGGTATGCGTAAAAGTCAAAACTAGGTACAAGTAATGTTACTTCTCGTCATTCATTTGGTAGTTATTATTCAACAATCTAGATGGGATACCCGAGTTACTTCCCGTCATTCACTTGGTAGTTATTATTCAACAATCTAGGTACGATACCAGAGCATTTCTTTAATAATACTCCTGGCCTTGTCGCGCATGAACAAGCATGCACTGCACAGAATCATGTGTGATCTACAATCTAATGATATTGGGCTGATTCCTATAGCAGTAATGATTACACTAGCATCATGTCCTGGGACTGGAGCAAACCTGGACACCGGAAGGAAGCAGAGTCTGTGACAATGTATAATATGGCTTGCTGTCCATTACTGAGGTCAGTGAGGGTACTCAGCCTGGTTCCGGTTTTGACGCTTCTTTAAGTTAAGGTGGCACAAACAGTAGATCTCTGCTCCACTGACAGAGGAATACGCTCGGCACACAGTCACGGATGCAAGACTTACAAGTTAGTTACAACAAGCACTGCCATGACTCCATGAGCTGAGACAGAACTCAGGAGTACCTGCAGGCGGGGTGCAGGCGGAGTGCCTGCAAGATGTGCAGAGATACCGGTCGATGTTGGAATCTACAGCTTTCCTTAGACTGACATGTACCGGTACATCTACGTGTAGACATGACTCTCCCCCGGCCCCATGCAATGCACGTTTCACGAGGACACCAGTAGTGAACCCGTTCGCAGACAAAAACGTGCGGAGGGAGAGAAACCATGGAAACGAGGAATGTGAAAAGTCTTCCTTTCCCTATCCTATGATCATGCACATCGCGTAAAGTATTACCATGATTACTGCTGACTATTATTTTGGTCAAGAAAGCGATACTATGCGTGGAGCGGGTAATCACGCATAGCAGTACATGAAGTATGAATACCGCGTTACAATACATGCACATGGCGGCACGTTACCGTAATACTGTAGTACGTGCAGTCGCCTCTGCACTTCTCCTCGCCGGCGAAAACTGAAAAGGTACACGACCAGGGATAAGGAAACACATGTTTGAGTTTAGATTTTCGTACCTTATGTACCACTTAGTACATGTACTGCATTGTAGTATTCGCGCGTCGTCGGTACTGTCTATACTGGTGAGGCGCTAGGCGGCGGTATGACAAAGATGAATTGTGTGCTAATCTTAGTACATGTAGTAGTAGATACGCAGCCTTCATTGTACTGTACTACTGACGTCTGTCCCAGAGAATACACTGCTGTGCATGCACATCGTCGGAACACGAGTCGAAGTCGAGGAACCATGCCTGCCGCGCCGGTACGTGCGGTCTCCTCCTACTTGCCTTGTACTGTACCTTGTCGGCGGCTTGTTATCGCGCTGGCAGAATCCAGTGAACGAAGCGAACGCGTCCAGTGCCCCACCACCATAATTCCATCCTAGTCATAATGATTATGAATTTATGATACATGTACTGCCAATGCCACTGGTGCATTACAACGTGTCACCGCCTCACCGGTGACTACAGACAAACAAGGTAAAAGGAAACGAGTTAGTAGTAGTAGTTGAAACAGGGGGACAACGTCACACGTGAAAGGAATGAGTTGTAGGTGAAGAAGGAGCGACAGCTGCTTGGTCTCCTGCAAAGTAACTACTGTTATTTAGTTGCAACCAAGAGCTACCGGGGAGCATGCAGTGGTGTTGGGGCTTGGACTGCCAAACAACCAAGAGCTACCGGAGAGCATGCAGTGGTGTTGGGGAAGAGCTACCGGAGAGCATGCAGTGGTGTTGGTCCTGTTGGGGCTTGGACTGCCAAACGCGAGGTCACAGTAGGAGTAAGACTAAGACTGTAGTAAGAGCGCGAGCAGGAGGAAACGGGGAATGCTCCACGCCATGGGCACAGGCAACAGGTCGTTACACACTTACCTACTGTGTATCCGACAACGTGCTCTCCAGCTGTTCCACAAGGGCAGACCTGCTGTTCTTCAGAGAGCGCGCACTGCTAGGCAGGTAACTGGTTGCTCTGCCCAACACCTCTTGACGTCTACTCTTGTGACTGGTACACGGTAGCTAGTAGATCTACTAACAGAAAGAATGCGAACCCACAGACATCCAACAGACATTGACCAAACTCTTCGCTAGGGGTGAGAATTGAGAGGTGTGAACGCGCCTTTTCAGCTGAGGTTGCGACAGTTTTGCACCTTCAATCAAGGCTCCATTGTACATTGTACATGTATCAGGTTGGGATTGATTTAGCACTGACTCAGTGACTTGGTGTCACCCTGTAGATCTACTGGGCATGGGCCATACAACTAGTACAAGATCAGACAGGGTATTATTACCATGAGTAGATCTCCAGTGGATTTGAACACTAACATCAGGCAGTAATTATTGTCGTGGTAGATCCACAAAATTAGTTTATCTGTCGTAAACGGACAATGTAGTTCATGATCATTTCGGTGCAGTTATCAGTCTTTATCATGGTTATGCCTTATGGTATCATGTCGCGCTTGTATGGTCAATACCGCAAACGCTGTAAAGCCAGTGAAGACTGACGCCATTGCTTACGGCTGTCACTTATCACATAGTATTAGCGCGCCAAAGGCTGTGAAGATGCCGCAAACCTTTCCCTACTACTACTACTAGTACTAGTACAGTGTACTACATGTACTAGCATTTACCTCATTCACGAGACACAGTATTACATGTAGTAGTAAGTAGTCAGCACATAATACATGACATACTACAATCATGTGATCCATTTACGCTAGTGATCATGTGGCATACAGACAGTCACTCTGCACGTAGATCTACGCAGAGTAAGTCTACCAAGCAGGAACACACCTACACTACAGTATAGACTACAACCCTCAGTCCCCCTTGGTTCACCAATACAAGGCAATAGGCAATATTATAATGCCATTAATGGCAACAGATGTCACCTTTGTCTTTGAACCCGTCGCAAATGTCTTCTTTCATGGTAAAGCCTAGGCTGTAGCTACCGGGGAGTCGTGAAACTACTCCCTGCCTGGTAGCCAGTGTGACACGGAGTAGCACGACTTTTGCATAATCATTGTGAACTCACTGTGTTGATCTGCATCACTCAACGATCGATGACGGTGCTACTTCTCCTACAAGTAATATTATTATTAGTTTTGTAGGTCTCTAGCTATGGTCCTGGAAACCGAGCGCTGTCTGTAGCTAGCTGAAGATTCGATCGCTTCTCGCACGAATGACGCTACTTTTTGTGTCAGGACAAGATGATAGTCCACAGTGTCCACAGAATCCTGATCGAGGAGGACAATTTTGACCGCGCAGGTGGAAATGCGTCAGAGCAGGTCCATACGATGTATCGCCACTGCACTGCTTTCGTGGGCACGTAACGTCGTTGGTGACTGTTTAGACTTTAGTACATGTGAGCGGACAAGGTAGAAATGGAACGTTAACTGCAGTCTGGCAAAAACTGTTTTTTTGCATGAAGGTCACCTACAACTATCTGTTTTTCAGATCCCAAAGTTTCAGGCTGATACTATGGTGGGAAGTGCCTTACATTCACCATTTTCTAGATGCCGGTCAGTATTTTAACGTCTGTTTCGGGATGATTTAAACAGTCCACCCTTCAGTACAACCAAAACACTGAAAAAAACCCCATTATCTTGGCCTGTATTTCTCCACAAGTGTATATCAGTGTGAAAGATGAGCTGATCACACACATGGACTCGTTTGAGGTGGAACCAAGCAACAAAACCACATAACTAGAAACAGCCGGAGCCGAAAAATCAGCTCCAGAGTAACTCGTGATGCAAGGCAAAATAATAGGACTGTTGAAGCTGGTACTCAATCCACACATCAAATACCACTACACACATGTCAAAAATAGAAGAATTTGGCGGACAAATGGTAATTCCAGTGCGTTCTTGCTTCAGCCATGTGTGCACGCTCTCATCGTATACTGTTGGCGACCTCGGACTCTGCTCTGATGCATTGAGGCTCCCGACGACTGAGCGGCGCACCTTGGTAATATAGTTTGTAACATTTTGGCAGGAGACAGACAGCTCTTGAACACACAGCATCGAAATAATATTCCGGAGACGCACCACCAATACGGTGCCCATTGGCGAAGCAGGACGAGTCCACAGACTTGAGAAACTGTACTTAACGTAACGTTACACATCAGTCCGCAATCCGAGGCCCGATTTGACTTCTTTCCACTCAGCTCATGTTCACCAGCCTTGACCATTCTGTGTATCTCAATTCTTAAAACACTCATTTCCAGACAGTGCACGATGCAGGTCTGCCACTTGCATCCAATGCATTGGGCAACAGCTAGCTAGTTGTTCTGGGCTATTAAGTCCCTGCATACGTTCCCCTGTGGTGCACGACGCTATTGTTTCTTCAGCTCCTGCGCTGTGTGCTTCAGAGCTCTGAAGTCGGTTCGGCGTATACATTCAGTACAACTCAGCATCCACAGGAACGTTCCCCTTCATTGGTGTTATCATCATCACTGCTGTCACCACGTTCGCCTGCATCCGAAAGATCCATCTCATTTGTTCCCTATGTCTTTTTGTACCGCGCTGAAGCCAGCAGCAAACAAAACGCTGATCGGCACGTCGTCACGGTTTTCGGCGTAGTGGAAGACGCTCTCGACTACTACCTGACTCAGAAACGCTCTCAGAATCAGAGAAGCTCTCAGCACCTGACAGCAGGCTATCAGCTGATCGCCGTCACCTCCAAATTCGCCCGTGAATACGCCACCCGTCGCACAACTAGCTGCCATATCTTCCTTCAGCCATAACGGATTCACTTCAAATTTTCAGTGCTGGACCTTGAAGCCCTGTGCTGAGCGAGGCACAAGCGCTTGATGCAAATAGAGCCCTCTAACCCAGGTAAAAAATATGCCACAGTTTGCCAAACTTCAAACGCCTGTATCTCAAAATGATGTCATGCAGCTAACGTTCCATTTCTACCTTGTCCGCTCACACATTTACAATCATGTACTTCGAAATACGACACGACTGAACATACTTGTACGTCGCGTCGTTACTTTTAGCGCTATAGCGCTCTCTATCCGAGTGTGAATGTCACAGCTCGAGCAGTAAACTAGTAGAGTATACATAGTAGAGTATGTGTTCCCTAGGCCCTGCAAGCATTCTTCCGAGCATGTCACAGTCGCTAGTCTAGGACTTGTGGGAGGAGACTCTCGTGCAACAAAGCCCCAACTTCCCCCGCCAAAGCCTGCATTACTAGTATCCTAATGCTCCTGCTAGTATGCGCAGTCCTGTTAAAAGAACTGAGGCATCCGTCAGTCATATTGTCCCTCATGATGATCATCATTGCATATGTGGTGTTTCGCCGATTGTCTTTAATAGCCCGTACATGTATTTATATGGCAATACGACAGAAAGAAGCTCAACTCTTCTGCTGCGAACATGCGCAACTGATATGAATCCAATGATCATGATGATTATACTAGCAATGCCATTTTATTAGGATATGTACAATGAATGTGTAGAACGATCTACCAGATCTAGTACTCACATTACTGTACAGTGTCTGCTCTAGGATTTCAAACCAACGAGGTACACGTGTACCGTATACCTGGCAGCAACCGGGTCAGTTCAAGTGCGGCTACTGCATGACTTGTACATCAGGGAGTTGTAAACATTTTAGGGCTCCCTGATGTACATGTATTATTATGATATTCCCAACCGGGTCATCTAACAGGTCCAAGTACCCCCCCCCCCCCAACCGGGTCGCTGATCCGGCTCTTGAGCAGACACTGCAGCACATGGGAGCGTTGATATTACCAATGCCGCTCAGCATTCTGGTCACATCCTAAGCAAAGCGAAGTTAGCGAGGGAACTCACTTGACTTCTGTGAGTCAGACTGTCTAGTCAGGATGCATGAGAATCACGAAGGACGTTACTCATTGGGAAGCAGTTGCTGACACACACACATACACACATACACGCGCACACACACACACATGCATGCACACACATACACAAAACACACATACACACATGTACACACACGGACACATGCACTCATGGACACAAACACGCACATACACACACACACACACACATACACACACACACACACACACACACACACATACACACACACACGCATGAGGCTATAGGTGTTGTTGCAAAACCTGGTGCCATAATGCAAATAAATAAGTTTCACATTCAACATACAATCCGACTATTGACAGGTAAAATAATATGAAGTAGGAACACAAGCACAGGAGACAAAACCCGTACAGGCAGTGGGGTCCTCTGCTTCCATTACTGCAGATGTGAACACAGTGAGAACACTTGCAACAAATAGAAAACACCGGCTGCTTCCACTACTTGTAAGACAAGGAACAAAATAGGCAAAAAAAGGCTTTGCACCTGAGGCTAGTAGTGACTGTTACTGGTAGAAAAATAGAGATAATAACAAAGGAGGCAGTTCAATATAGGTCACATGCAATAATGCCACTAGTTTCTCTCTTTGCTCAACGAGATTGCTCAGCTGCATAATGATATATTCGTCAACAAGATCGTGCTCAAGTTGGTCTCACGTTGCACACTACCTTCGATAGTGTCTCTCAATGAAAAGGGGGAAAGGGCCAAAAGGGGAATTTCCACGAGATTCACTATAAGTTCGTGGCATATAAGGAGCAAATCAGGATTCAGTGAATTGCGGGATATAGCGGCGGGCAACACTCGGTTTGCAGAATGAAGCTCTATGCCGTGCCGGGATTTTGCTCAAGATCGAGTCCATCCGGTATGCGGCTGGGCAGAGTGCCAGCAGGCAGAGTGGCAATGCTTTGGCTCAGCAGCAGAGAATCAGCTTGTGCGGTTGTTACTGAACTTGCGTCCGGGTCTATCTCCTCCGACATGCTCGATACCTGCTCAGTGGTGATTGTGTCGCTGTTGTGGTGTGGCAAGAGTGCATAGCCAGTTGCAGCGCCACTTGAAGACGTCCCAGAGTCAGTAGTACTGCTAGGTTCTTTCCCGGCTGCTGCTGCTGCTGCTGAACTGTATGCTCCTCTACCTGAAGACACTGATACAATGCGATGCTTCGGTAGACGCAGATCGACACTTTCAGCCGTGTTTGGTGCTGGCTGCACTGCATCCATGCTCAAGAAGCTCTCTCGCTTCACCGGAGGGCTGAACGGCTCCACACCGTTACCGGGAATGGACGGCGTACGATCCCTCTCCTTGAGCAAGTTGATCCGTCCGATAGAAGACTCGGAGGATTGCCGACTGCGTGATGTCATGGATACGGACGAAACCTGCCGTTTGTAATACTGGCTGTCTCTTCCAATGGTGCGTGAAAGGCGGCGGGAGTTGCTCCTGCAGCGGTCCATAGTGTTCTTTTCCGGGCGGAACACGGCAACGTAAACACGGTACGAGTACATCCAGAGCAGCAGCGACCACATGTGTCCGATCATACGGACGGCCAGGAAAATATTGGACCTGCCGCGGTCCAATGCTTTGTTGTAGTACGGAGCCGACGTGACAAACCACACCAGGCAGGCGGAGAGGGCGCCCATGAACATCTGCCTGGCTTCGTTGTAGTTGTTGGGCAGCTTACGCGTGAAGAAGCCAAGTATGCACGTTATCAGGATGAGAAAGAGTATGTACGCATCCATCACAAGTTCATGAGCTGTAACCCTGGTACAGTAAAGGTAGACAACACCAAAGGACTTTTCATGCAGAGCCGTGCCGGGCGTATTGATCACTCTCCACGGCAAGTAGAGAATGCCACCTATCAGCACCAAAACGATAATGTAGACCGCCTGTGCAGTGTTGGAGAACGTCCAGTCGTTGCGGTCTATGCGCGTCGTGTGCAGCACCAGCCGGGCGAAGCGGCTCGTCTTTACCAGGCTGATAGCCATGGTCAGCGTAAAGAACAGGAATCCGCCGGCCTCCTCCACGATACAGCCTGCTGTTGTCGGGTTGTGTACGCGTGGCATCACGGTCAGGAAGCCGCCCAGCATTCCAAGCAAATGGAATACTGTGAACCGATAGTCGGTACCCTTTATTATTGGAGTGTGCCTGTAGCGATGGAACACCAGCGTTACACTCACAACTGCCAAGCCGCCACCGAGCGCAAAAAACAAGAGCAACGAGGCAGTAAGCACGTCCAGCGGCTGTGGTGCTGCCGGCATGCAGGCCGTACGGTCCGCGTTCGGAATGTGCGCGTAAACGCAGCCACTGCACAAACGCGTGCCATCGGCACTGATGTTGACAAATTCAGTGACCTTACACTGCTCACACCATATACAGCACGGTAGCTCGGCGCGACTGACGTGCTCCCAACCGTCGGGGCACTGTGCCGACTCCTTTGTCGTCGAGCAGCTGGACAACGGCACTTCGCCATCGGATGAAGAGACGCCACCCCAGTCATGCTCATGGTCAATATCGCCGTCAATGCTCCAGCCGCCTTCTACTTCGTTCAAGCTCAGGATGAGCTCTGAACAGCTACAGTTGGTGCTGCTCAGATCGTCCAAGTGCCCACGCAAGTCTAAAGACCAAGTGCCAAAGCGGCGATACTCATCGTTGGTGTTGAAGCTACTGGCTTCGTATGCCGGTGGCAGTTCATGCATGCAGCGGAATGGCATACACTGGTAGCTGCCGTTCGGCCCGCACTCCAGCACGACGTCCTCAAGGTAGCGCACGGGACTGATCTCCGACGACATTGCCGTTTCCAGGCCGGCACTCAATTGCTGGTGTGTAGCGCCAGGTCCAAGCCGCGTTGCAACACTGTCCATAGCTAGTTGGGCAGCTTTCATCACCATCAGTGAAGCCAACAGATTCGTTTCGACATAACTGTGAAAGGAACTTGAACGCTCCAGCGTGGCCTCGTAGTTTTCTTGACATCTGCTTGCGTTGCAGGTTGTGTTGCAGAACAAACAGCCTATTTCAGATTGTTGCTCCAGATTCCTGCACACAAAGTCGTCGGGCATGCTCCGCACGCTTTCCAGCGTGCGCTTGCGTAGATGATTCCGAAAGCCGTCCATCAAGTGTGAGACCACAGTAGCGTAGATGGGGTGAACGGTTAGCCGCACGGAAAGAATGTTGGATATAGCATATTCACGCAAAGTGTTATTCCTCACAAAGTTGTGATTGCTCCAGCCGTCGCTACCGATCCAGATGCGGCGCAAGTCTATGCCTTCCTGATAGCCCAGGTCGGCAACATTCGTTATCAGCTTGGTTGCGAGTGGAAGGCTAGCAAAGAGCACCACCACCATTGCCTCGGGTCTTTCCACAATAGCTTGCACTACAGTGTTCTTCGAAAGCGTAAGGTCTGAATCGGAAAATAGTTTGCTATAAGCGATGCAAATGTTCCTCTTGGCAGCCTCCTCACCAAACGCATTCATCAGAGATGATCCGTAGACGTTGTCCACCGCAAACGCAATGGCAAGCTTCCAGTCGTGCTGGACCATCAGCTCCACCATGGCCTTCGCCTGGTAGAAGTCGGATGCGGCGGTGCGGTAGAAGTAAGAGTGATGCCTGGCGCACTCCTTGCGCGAAGCGGGGTCGCTCACCGCCTGGCACGTGAACGCGTCGTTGGTGGCCGATGCGCTGATCGTGGGTAAGCGGAACACGGACATCATCGGCGAGACTACGTGTGTAGCGTCCGACGTCGTCGGCCCGATGAGCATGAACGTCTTGGACAGACTGGCCGGCAGCGGTGGCGGCATGGGCGAGGATGTCGGCGCTGCTGTCTGGACCGGCGGAGCGGACTTTACCGCCGTCTGCTCAACGCACACATGGCTGCGTTGATACGGGCCACTGTACAGAGACGACATGATGACGGATAGAGAACCATCCACGTACAGCCGGCAGTCATCCATGAACACGTAGCCGAGACGCACGGCCCAATCAGGTCGCACAGCACCCGCCAGTGTTCCAGCAAAGTGTTCTTCCAGCACATACATCACGGGTTCTAGCAGATCCAGAGTGTTCTGTGGACGAGCTACGCAGGCGCCATCCTCAACATCAAAGCTACCACTAGAGGCCATGATTCCTACAAGCAGAGAGGCATTTCCAGCCATCTCGTTCCTGGACACAGCGATGCGTTCGTCCACTATTCGATCCATGTGCCTCGCCGGTATTGGCTGGCATTCCGGATTCTGCAACCCTGCCTGCTTGTACACTGTCTGTCCCACTCCCGGCGGAATACTGTTTTGACACCATCCTACAGGACTGTTACACACTTGAACCAGCAGCAGCGCGTGACTAGTCAGTAGTAACAACCTACTGAGCCAGCAGCACACAAACTCCATTCCACTGGCACACTGATGTCCACGATTAACTGGCCCAGGCACCAGGGTGCGCATGTTAGTTTTGTTACTCGATCGCGAGCGCCACAGAATCGATCGACGTTAGGGTGCTTCTACCCAAGCGCTACCTGCCTGGCTAGATCCCTCCTGACCTAACCCACTAACCAACGCTGCACTCACACGCACTCGCTGCGCGACCTGGAGTACTCGTGGTCGTACACCGCCGGTACATCCCTCAGCTCAGAAATAGCTCGCGTTGGATCGCGGACTGCACCACCACTACCACCAGCGCCACCACCTTCGGCATCCACCTTGCACCAGCTACAGGTGACGAAGAAACAAGATACTCTCCACCTACTTTCACACAAGCCATGACCTGCAGCGCAGCGGTCTACTGCCTAACTGGCCTACAAGACCAGCGGCTGCCGGACAGAAAAGAGCAAAATCACCACCACTACTTTTAGTGGCACAGCACGATTTGCGCGTTGTAACTCCGCGTGAGCGTGGGATGTGGAGGTTCGCAGGACCAGCTGCTGCAACGACGCGAAGGCGCAAACGTAAACGCAGGCAGCACTTCACTCTCCGCGACTCCAGCGCTAGCGCTAGCGATCACAAGCTCGTCTGCTACGGTCTAGTTGAATACAGTAGTAGTTGAGCCGCGGCAGCAGGTGGATTACCACCGCCTCAGTAACTAATAATTACTTACTTGCTCGGCACAGTCAGTAACACAATCAGTAACAGTGATCCTGCAGGCTGGACGTGCTCGCATTACCACGATTAGTGCTATGTCCGTACCAGTCACGATTCTTGATCTGGGCACGCGTGTTACTATTACTGTACGTTGGATGATGTGAAGCGCATCTGACTGACCGTCGACCGGTACGCGGTAGCTAGCTACACAATGTAGGCAGATCTACATCGACGATTACCAGATTACATACCGTAAACAAAACAAAAAAATGGTCTTGGCTCAATGGATCTACATGTATCTAGTGTAAAGTAGACCCACGAGCTCGGAGCACATGGTCATTGAGATTGAATACAAAATACCAATGTCATGTAGACCATCTACATGTACATGTACATGATTGTACATGTAACCATTCGTGCTCTAATAGTAATACGTACGTGTACTTATTCGAAATTCGAAAATAATTTTAAAATTCCAAAAATTCGCACTTTTAACTATTTAAGTTATGGCGGGCAATTCCTCGAATTCTGCTATATACCAAAAGCCCCTTTTACGGGCAACAAAACACAATTTGCCAAGATGAAGGATGTTAACACAAATGAAGAGAATAATTGTATGAAGAAAAAAAAGAAAAAGAATGTAACTCGGATGGTGAGCCAATTAAATAATTGTGAAAAGAAGAAGGACAAAATGTTACGAGTTATGACTAACTGTCCACCAACGTAACCAGATCTTATACAGTCAGCGAGTGCGACAAAATGGCACAAAACTGACAAGGAGTACTGAGACATTCGGCAACCTAACACCTAGCTCCAACACTTCTCCAAGGCGCAAACCAACAACCTTCCAACTTGGAAGGCTCAGGTTCGGAAAGGTCCAAGAGGGGAAGGAAAGCGCAACGAAGAAGAGCATGAGCTACGCATCACGGCAACAAAGAATGACGAAAGTTACTGGGTGATGACGAAACTACAGTTTTGTGCCATTTTGTCGCACTCGCTGACTGTATAAGATCTGGTTACGTTGGTGGACAGTTAGTCATAACTCGTAACATTTTGTCCTTCTTCTTTTCACAAAAGAAAAAGAACTTCAATAAGCCAACCTCTACAATCAGCACTACGGAAGAAAACCAGGCGGAATGCCCAAAACCAACATGGAACGAATCCAATCATAGTACAACTAACTTCAGACAAGAACAATACAAAATCCAGACCTCTGAATGTGATGTAAACTGCCATTGTCTCTCAGCCACTCACAGGCGTCCCTCAGCCACCGCCAACTCCCGCAGTGCGTTGACTGACTGGTCAGTGGTACGATGATCTAGCTCCGCGAATGCACATAATAGCTGACCGTAATACTAATAGTGCAAAGGCGAGGCGACAGCGTACATATATCGTCATCTCCGCATACTTCTTTTCTCTCCCCTGGAAAGCAGACCACACAAACGCTTGATGAAACGCGAGCACTCTGGGGCACAACAACCCGCCGTGGTGAAAATGAGAGGAGTGAATGTACCACGATCCACATTGATTATGCGTTCAGCATACTCGGATTTCTTTCTGCGCTCGTGCTCTGCCAAAAGCTTCTCCAGTGGCCTCGCAGCATAGGAAGGCGCATCACTGCCATCAGGGTGAAATACTCGAACGTCCATGTAGGCGTTCTGGGCCCGGGTCCACAGCCCCCTCGCGCGAATGTCTTCCCGGGCATCATCCGCTGTATTCGTAGACGCCGCGGCAAACACCTCACCAGAGAGTGGCGCGAGCACTGGCTCCACAGCAACATCCACGCACACTTCAGTCAGCAAATCAGCCAGGATGTCTCGCACCTCGTTATGCCGTATTGTCGTGAATCCTCCAGTCGCGCAGCTCATGGCATGGGCTGCACTAAATGGACGGCCACAGGAGCAGGTTAACGGGACATCCGCCAGTGGCCAGTCGTACCGCAGCGCCAAAGCATCACGGAAATCTTCTTTCGAGAGGTGGTAACCATGGTCCCGCAGTGGCAGTGGGTTGAGCCAGCTGGACACCCCTCGGGACGCCAGGTGCCCAAGTCGACGAGCGCCATCGAGCGATGCAGCCTGCTCCACCAGCTTGAAGTCATTTTCACTTGCTGCAGCTCGCTGCTTGCCGGTGCATCTTTTTGCGTTAAAAGCAGACACCCTTATGTATTCAGTCCGGCGTCTTTCCCAGGATGTGTTGTTCTGATTGACTAGTTCAGCAACCTGAGCCTCTGTCATTTTCACTGACGCGCCAAGTTCCGTCTGACTCATCCTCTGGAACGACGGGATTGCCAGACCACCCAACCGGGTGGGCAGTCTCAGCATGCGTAAGCCCTCCTCGGTGAAGGCACCACGACCCGTCAGTGCTGGGAGAAACTCGAAAGCGATGATATTGTCTAAGCTCTTGACGCACTCATCCGGGATGGGCACAGTGCGGAAAAGGTACACCCACCTACCCCGTAAACCATGGGTTAGTGCTGCATAGGCAGCATGTGATTCCGTTTTGGCAAACCGAGACAGCTTCCGCAACTCGCGCGACCAACCATCCACCCTCTTCCTCACGAGACCAGCCACCGCCTCTGGCTCACCAACAAATGACCCGAGATACTTGGCTGCGTCGGTCACTGGTACACATAACAGTGTTTCGGGGAATTCACCCCTCATCAGTTGAGCTTGAGTAGGCTGAGGAAGATTGTGCGTGAAAGGCTCTACCTATATAGTATACTGCTCTCCAGGCCAAACCATCACCAGGGATACAAACTTACAGAGACGCTTTGTTTCCAGCGCGACAAACGCCTCGTGAAGCCCCAGGTAGCAGCGTGAGTCAGAGTCGCTCATGGAGTTGTGCTAAACAGACGTTGAGAGCCCATAGGTACCGTAAAGTCGCGGATAAAAGCCGGGTTTGCATACAAGCACATCGCGGATAGAAGCCTGAAAATCAAACGGGTCAAATGCATAATGCCTGTCGCGCGAGAAGCCTGGCTTCTATGCAATTGCAAGCGCGGATCGGGTAGGTCAAGAGTGCACGCGCTATGTAGATCTACGGTGCATAGTAAAACTGCCGCCATATTACCGGTAGTCAGTGGTAGATCTACGCGTGTCGCGCTTAAGCGTGCATACAAGCCTGGCAAAAAATATCAGTGGTGCATAATAAGCATGGTTCGCATACAAATTACAAGCCTGGTTTGCATTAAATTTTTAAAAAGCCTGATGCAGAAAGCGGCTAATGTGCTTATATTTAACAGGCACACTCTTCCTCAGCCTACTCAAGCTCAACTGATGAGGGGTGAATTCCCCGAAACACTGTGTATTGAGCAGGGAGTGGTGCTTTCTTGCAGGTTTGCCGAGTGGAAGGTGCGACGTGCTCCTCGTGTGCGTGCTCCGGATGGCAGTCGTGAGTCAGTCAAGTGTCAAGTCGGGCAAGAAGCGTGTGTTCCTAGTTGGAACAATCAACTTCATAACTATTACCGCCGAAGTCGCAACTTCTAAGTTCGTAATGTTGTCCCTCACGCGGACGTGCGACTAGTTGTTTGGGAAAGCCTAATTGGTGAGCAGTAGCCATTTCCCAAATCGGCCCGATTTTTCGGCTAAGAGAATGTCCAAATTCGGCCATATTATGAGCCCCAAAGTCGGCTCAAAGCAGTTCTTGAAGTCACCGCTCGCAGTAGGCATGGGCGGGTAATGCTAGTTATTTGCTGCGATAATGCTAAAGGCAATGCTCATAATATGAAAATAATTATAATGCCACTTACCGGTATAATGCTCACACTACTCCATAATGCCAGTTTGAAAGTTGGAAAAGTCGATTTAAGAAGGCCGTCTTGGATCAAGGCCAAAGCGTAGAAGGAAAAACCTTAGACAGCAGTGAGCATGTTGTCTGAAACAATCCACTGAGAAGGTTGATTGGCAACGTCAAGTCTCCCGACGAAGCCGGACGGGTTCAGATGCACGATTTTCGGAACTGGACCTAGCCAGCTTAATTAATGCATGACACCATTGTCGACCGGCAATTATGCTTGTAATGCCAATTTTGCATGCGAAATGGTGTTATAATGCCAGCATTAATGCATTATGCCACCTGGAAAAAAGGGACTATAATGCCAGCCATAATGCATTACCCGCCCATGCCTAGCTCGCAGTTAGGACTCAACAAAATGACACTTGACAGTCATAGTTTCCTTTTGGGCCCCAGGCAAAAACAATGCTCGCTGCTGCATCTTGGAGCCAGGCAAAAACAATGCTCGCTGCATCTTGGAGCCAGTATCAATGCACGTAGCACATGCTTGACACACATAATTAGGCAAGGAAGTTAGCTTGGGGTATTTCCATTGAAGATATGCTCGAACGATTTCTTCTCAGCCCGTTTCGGTCCTGACTGTCATTTTGTTGACGCGCTCTTTTAATCACACACTCTACACTAGGAATACAAGGATGCGTCGGACTGAACACCCGGTGATACTGATAGTAATTAGTATAGCGATCGCTCATTTATACCGGTACGCGGTCACGGAATGCATTACATTGTAGCTGCATCATTAATCATTATCAAGCAGTGACGATCGATGGAAGGTTGCGACTATGCATCTGGCTCCAGCTTGGATCAGCTACTGCCTAGTAAATCAGTTATTGGTATTCTGTGTTTCCGACCGCCATCATCGATGGGGAACAGAGAAAACTGGCAGACCTGCACCAGAAAATACCATAAGCTTGCGTGGCAGTGTAAAAGAGACTTGGACAACGACGTTCTTCAATGTTTCAGTCCTCGTTATTATTATGACAGTCATAGCGTGCCAAATCGGATGCTGACAAAAGGAGACCAGCCCTAGCCGCTGCGGGGTGAGCACCAAATCATCAGCATTGAGAATACAACTACATTGTATTACTTGTAGTTGGAGATTGGAGATTATAACTATCATGAAAATTACGGGCTTTGCAAACATTTGGATACCGAGATTGGTCAAATGATTTACAAATCGAGCCACTTGTGACTTGGCCATAAAAATATTAATAAAAGTGAACCGGGCTTGCGAACTACGCAGTCGGACCATGTCGGCGCTCATTACAGCTTTCGTGCTCGTCCATTTCGTAGGAAGCTTTCTGGGGCTGCCGGCCAACGTGGTTTCGCGAGAGGAGGCGGAATACACCAATGAGCACTCAACAATGTCAATGAGGCAGGCATTGGCCGGCGGCGTGACCATGCGGTCATTTGCAACCAAGGCGCGTAGTGCTGCATTGAGCGCTGGAGGGAGCCAGTCTCCGTTCCAGGTCCTTGACCGGATTGTGGCAATGACCTCACATACATCGCTCAGCATGACCAGAACTGATCATGGTGATAGCAATGCCCACAGACTCGGTCGAACCTCAGCCAAGGATAATAAAAGATCCGCTAGATCTCCTCGGGCTGAAGGGAATACTCGGGCTCACGGGATCGGAGCAGGCGATAGAGGCCGCGCCAGACCTACCAACTACGCTGAAGTGCAAGAAAATGGTGAGGATGCTGAGGAAACAGCCAGTGGTGAGAACAGGTTGAGCAAGTTGCCTTCACTCCTGGTGCCATTTACTTCCGAGCAAGCGGCTCAACAAGGAGAATTTGATCTATTGAGGCCAGATTCGGCGTTATTCCGACCACTCATGCTCCCCAGCGCCGTGAAGCGTAAAGACAACGAGTTCACTTTGACATACCCTGCTTTGGAACTCCTCGCACTCGACAATGACGATCCACATCGTATCTTTCACTACTCCTATGATGTATCGCAAAACGATGGGCAAACTTGGTGGCTGCATCCAGCACTGCGTCTGCGGGAATTACCGGCTGTATGCCTGGACATCAGCAGCATCCGACCTGCTCTGGCCTTCAGCCACGCACGCCAACAAGTCTACCTGTTCGGTTTTGGCAGCCATCCCAACTGCTCTTTGGTGCAAAGCTGGAAAATTGTGGAAGAAAACTTCGAGTTGCTGAACGCTGTAGGGGGTGAGAAAGTGCCACGTCGATTTCACACTCTAGTGGCAGTAGATCAGGACTCGACGAAGCGCACGGATCTACTGGTGTTTGGTGGTAGAACTAGATGTGCTAATCGCACAAAGTATGCACCACCGTGTCGCTATGGTTGGGTATATTCTGACCAAGTATGGAGACTGCGTATAGTGAACGCTGCTGCTGGAGAACAGGAGGAGCAACCAGAGTGGGAACTGCTACATCCACCAGGACACACACAGGTCGTGATGACAAATGGGTCTGATCAGGAAGCAGTGCGGCCACAAGGTAGAGTGTCACCGTTGGTTGTGTCGGTGAATGAAACAACACTGTTGATGTACAGCGGAACTACTCGAGTCCAAGATGGATACACAGCACTCTGTGATTTGTGGATGTTTGAAGTAGCTACACGGAAGTGGACAGAACTGCCCGCTCCGCCACAGCGCTGTCTGGAACGTGCCTGCCACTCTTGTCTTCCACAGCGACCTTTGGGCAGCTATGACATGGAGAATCAACAGCTAATCGTTGTCCAAGAACGTATCGTTGTGGTGGCTGCCATCTTTACTATATTGGAAGGACTTGATGTGTGGGTATTTGACATGTCAAGCTTATGCTGGTCTTTTCATGGATCCACACTGCGCAGTAAGCAGTCCTTAAAGAGGCAACGCTATGCGAATGGCATTGAAAAGTACACACGGATGGAGGTGACTGTGCATGATCACCGTGTGATTGTCACGGACGCATACCGCATTCAAAGTGAAGAGCTTGTGTTCACGATCACGTCCAAGATGAATCAGACTTGTGTACATGGTAACACTAGTGCTGTTACGACGTCTCCGGACGCTGCTGTTGATATCAATCCGCTTACAGCCTATGAGGATCAAGCCTTCCAGTTTGGCGGGAATTTCAGATGTTGGTCACCTACACCTGTGGAAGCCATATTGCACACAGAAAGCCCTAGGTCAAATGAGACTAGAGCACTGGTGTTGCTCGGTAGCCTATGCTCGGGTAAGAATGATGATAGTCGGGATATACGGTTGCCAAGGTACAGTGCCCTACCAGTATGGTTCTACCTTCCCCATATGGGTGGCTACCTGAAGAAAAGCATCCAGCAACATGGCGCCGCACCACCGCCTCTTGTCCTGCACTCCGTGGTAAAACTGCACTCAGAAAGTGTCAGTAAAGCTGTTATGATCGGAGGCGCCCAAATGTTGCAGGAGAACGTCTCATATGACGCATGGTGCTTTGACCTGCACAAGCACTACTGGCAAAAAGCCAGCATTGGAGATAGGCACCTGGCGCCTCTACCTAGAGCAAGTACTGTCCTGGGACAAGCAGTATTTACAGTGACTGAAGACAGTGATATGCCAGCTCTAATAGCGTATGGTGGTGCGCCTTTGGATGATACGCTGTCTACTATGGAACATCTGGCCACTGGAAATATTAGTGCTTTAGTCTTCACCAATTTATCTACATGCCATGGTCAATGGCGGTCCCTGAACACAGGCAAACTAGGTCTGCCCACACTTGCTGGGCATTCCGTAACAGTCACCGGAAGCAATGATATTTATGTCTATGGCGATGTCAGTGGACAATTTGACATGCAGAAAAAGCACGAATGTGGCGACTTCTTCCGGCTGCACCTCCACGACCTTGGCACAGAACGCGGAACGGCATCGTGCAGCGCCATACAACACAGCGCACTGGCGTCATTCCCACAAAACAGGTACGGACACACTTTGAGTGTTCTTTCAGAGCATGCGTTTCTGCTGCTTGGTGGCCGTCAACTGGATGCTGACTACCCTTGCTACAATGCCTGCACTGCTCACTTCCTACAGTTCAACGACAGCAACCAAAGTGCCGTGGATGTCCTGCCGTACTTCAGACACGTGCCTGTTTATTTCCACCAAGTCTACGAGAACTATATGTTTGGTGGCCTTTCTACAAGAAACACCAATCTACTAAGGACGAAAAAATATACTCCACTGTCATACATGTCAGCTTCAACAACCTGCACTGGACGATTACTCGTTCAACATACTTGTCCAATTGGCTGGGGCAATGGCGGTGACTTGACCAAGAAGTGTAGGCCATGTCAGAACGGGTTCTACTCCGACACGCTCTCAGACGTTTGTCGCCGCTGTCCTGGGTTCCAATTGACAAACTTCACAGACAACCAGGAGTCATGCTTTGCGCAGAATCCATGTGCAAACGATCATTGTCATCGAGGCAAATGCCTCGTGGTGAACGGATCCGCTGTTTGTTCATGCCCTGTGGGCTATGTGCAGTATGATAACTGCCAGTTACCACTCATCTTCATTGCCGCTGCTGTTGGATCTGCAGTTGTGTTTGCTGCAGCCTTGCTCACTACTATCCGTGCATGCATCAAGACAAAGAAAGAATCCCAGAAGAAGGATAAGGAGTTGCAGTCCATGGAGCAGCGTCTCAGTGACATTGAGAAACTCCTGCGCGAACTAGCTCGCAGTCGTATCATTGAACGCCATGAGATCAACTTGCTTCACCGCATAGCCAAGACGGGAGCTTGCTTTATCTGGCTGGCCAAGGTCTTCGACACCAGAGTAGTTGTCAAACTGCTACGAAACATCAAGATGGCAGAGACGAGAAAGGAGCAGTTCTATCTGGAGGCAGAGGAGCTCCGACGTGTTCGACACCAAAATGTGATAATGTTCCTGGGTGCCGGCACGGATCCCAAAACGAATCAGCCGTTCATTGTGCTGGAGCATGCTAGGAGAGGTTCACTGCATGCAATCCTCCACGATCATAGCATCAGTGTTACGCCAGATGACTCACTGCGCTTTGCCTTGCAGGCAGCACGGGGCTTGAAGTTTCTGCATGGACTGGACCCTGCCCGCATCCACTGTAATCTGAAAACACCAAACCTGCTAGTGACGGAGAAATGGGTGGTGAAAGTGGCTGATTTTGGCATGATGGGTCTACTGTCCAGAGCAGATGAGCAAGGTGGAACATGTCAAGATCGCAATGAACTGGTTTCAGGAACTCAGGGAGCACTCTTCCCGAATCCCGAGGAAGAGAGTGAGACTGACGAGAGTCAAGCACTCCTGCTGATATCACCAGTAAAACGTCAGCAGCTTAACGGCAGCGGTGTGTTGGGACGCTACGTGGAAAGTGCATGGAGCGCTCCGGAAACACTGACTGACATGAAGTTCAACTGTGCTACAGATGTTTACAGGTAAGAGCGTATAAATGAATGTCCATCACATCACGAATACAAATAATTATAAATTAGCACATGTTAGTATAAGGATGTTTTGACCTCAGTTGTTTTAAAAGCCTGAACTGTCTATGTAAATAATGAGATTTGCTCTTTAGCCATGGTTCTAACCTGGTGACTGGTGTATTTGTTCTGCATCTGTTGAAAGTTTCCTTTTGTACACTACTTCCTTCTGCAGCTATGGCATCGTCCTGTGGGAAATATTCAGTCGTCAGACACCATACCCTGGCACTTCTGATTTTGCAGAAATCTGCAGCCAAGTGATTGCCGGCCGTCGACCTGACCTGCCAGCACGCATGCCGTACGACTATCGAACTCTGGTGGAGAAATGCTGGCATAAAGACGTACAGGAGAGACCATCGTTCCAGGCCATCGTGAAAAGGCTGGAGGATATGGTCCAGCAGAAGTCCCTCATGGAGTACTAGCACTGAAGCCGAGTGCAGTGCAGTGCAGTTCAATACTGTCTGGTTAGATTGCCGTGTGCAGTGAGGTACAGTGAGGTGCAGTGAGGTGCAGTGAGGTGCAGTGAGGTGCAGTGCTGGCTGGCTCAGTAGTAGATTCACCCGTCATAGGTAGGCCAGTGTATTGGCGGTATATGTCCAGTGTGCCTAAGGCCCAAGGGAGCAGCAACATTGCCACCAGCACTACCCACTATCATGTTGCTAGTACGATGCTACTCCCTAGCTCTATGGCCATGCCTGTGCTATCCTGACTGCATCCTGACTGCATCCTGACTGCATCCTGACTGCATCCTGACTGCATCCTGACCTGCGTGACTACCTAAACTGTACAGTTCTGATACAAGTCTATGCCACTCAGAGTCTCTTTCTTGCTTTTTCCTCTATTCACCACATTTTGTGAAGTCCACTGGACTGATTTTTTTTTTAAATCCATTTTCATACTAATTTTTCATTCGCTTGCCGGCTGCTTGTCCTCTTGCAACTACCTACATGGGTTTCCTGTTGATGCATCAGTTTATCAGTTTTTGACAGCCAATTATTGTATCATGCATACGAGTTTTCTCATTCCCAACTTCAGATCCTACTTCTCTCTCTCTCTCGCACACACATCAATCCACACTTTGTCAACACCTGGCCATAGTCTTGGAAAGCTTGCTTCCCACCAATTTGCAATATGCATTACAGCAGGCATGGATTTTGTCAGCCCAAAACCTGAATCATGCTTTTCCTTTTAAAATAGTTCATTCACCATTACATTTTTATCCTGATTATCCACTGTGTGACTCACGGTCAGCATTTTTACAAACGGTTGCCTTGTTTTAATACTCATAAAAAGGACACACTTCAGGCTCTTTGCGAACATCTTGAAAGTTGTTGGTTTCACAAGTATACTTTCAAGCCTTCTCATCAGGTGAAATACAGGCAAAGGAAAAGGAACAGGAACAGTGGATTAAGTACAGTAAGGAGGTGGTAAAACAGCGCAAAGAAGAAGATGGCTAGAGTAAACAGCGAAAAATGCGTGACCTATACACATAGGAATAATGACACAAAGGTGCAAGTGCGAGAAAACTCAATAAGCGTGACATGTAGTGCGACAACAAGAGACAACCACTGGACATAAGGCCATGTAAAATATTTTGATTTTTTATCGTCAGATTTTCCCGAGAAATCGGGGCGGACGGGAGGTTTTTAATTTTATTTTTTATTATGCATTTATGGCTGTAGGGCAGGTGTTCGCAACCCCAGAGGATAATGGAAAGTGGAACAACCAACGTTACGTAGAAAAAGGAAGAAAATCAGGCAGCTTATGATCAGTTTCACTTTTCAACCCCATAGCAACTAAGTTATGGTTCAGTCTGTGGACTTGACCTTCGAAAATCTACGGCCATGCTGATTAGAGGCTGTAGACCGCAGTACATGCTTCCCCCAGCTGCATCTCATGTTTGGCATTTAAGTGGTCTTTGTAAAAAAAAAACATACAGTACATTTACCAGTATTAAAAAATAAAATAATTCGGCGGGAGGGTGAAAATTTGGGGCGGGCGCGGACGATAAACAATCAATTTTTTTACTTGGCCTAACTAACGAGGTTTTGACGACCTACCTATTACAGTCTAGTGTGAATAATAATTTGCTTCTGCTTGCAAAGGTTGGGTTTCTTTGTGTGGATGTATACGGCTTCCAAAACATTCAGCAATCTAGCACTGCGTACACGTGACACAATCGAAAAACAATCATCTGAATACACAGCACGACAATCAGGATGCTCAAACAAATGACTAGCAATGGACGTTAAACATCAGAACAATCAGCATGTGCGGTGGACACATCCGATAATTATCAAAAATAATGGCTAGTCGAGTGGACCCTAGCCGTTGTCTCTGTCAGTGCTTTAGACGCTGCCATCGCCGTCGTTGCCGATATTGTCATTCTTCTAGTTGATGCGGTTCCTGTCACTGCCACGCCAGTAGGTGTCTTGTCCGGTTGTTTTTCCGGTGGTCTTTAATTGTGAGGTGACGTTGCTTGGTGTTGATGCCGCTGCGTTAGACCATCTTGTACCAGGATGATTCTTTGCTGGACGTCCCCTCCGTGGTCGAGTGGATCGTGCGTGTTGTGGAATAAGGTGTAGCGGTGTGTGTTGTCAGATGCGTGCGTCCAGATGTTGAAGACTCATGAAGAGTCCTACCTACATATCGCCTCTCACATTGCCGACACTCGAAGTGATAAATCAATTTGGATACTAGTAGTTGGCCTGTAGGTAGGACGTCCTTCCTCACCATGAACGCACGCACCGTGGAGTGTATACATGTATTGTAGGTCACGCATTTTCGCTGTTTACTCTAGCTACAGTCTTCTTCTTTGCGCTGTTTTACCACCTCCTTACTGTACTTAATCCACTGTTCCTGTTCCTTTTCCTTTGCCTGTATTTCACCTGATGAGAAGGCTTGAAAGTATACTTGTGAAACCAAAAACTTTCAAGATGTTCGTAAAGAGCCTGAAGTGTGTCCTTTTTATGAGTATTATCGCATTTTTGTCTCAGAGGAAACCGTTGCCTTGTTTAGTAGCGTTTCAAATCCCCCAGATTTTTGAATGCTCTCCTGTACTTGTAGCAAGGTCCAAACGGGCAGCTGTCCGCGGATTGAGTAATCTTTCGTAGCATTAATTTTAGTATTTCACTGGGGCAAGTTACATGTACATGACTCATGACCCATGAGAGTACGGGTACCGGTACATGTACATGTAAGTTGTGGTTGTTGTTGTCGTCGTCGTCGTCATTGTCGTTGTCGTTGTTGTTGTTGTTGTTGTTGCTGTTGTTGTTGTTGTTGTTGTTGTTGTTGTTGTTGTTGTTGTTGTTGTTGTTGTTGTTGTTGTTGTTGTTGTTGTTGTTGTTGTTGTTGTTGTTGTTGTTGTTGTTGTTGTTGTTGTTGCTGTTGTTGTTGTTGTTGTTGTTGTTGTTGTTGTTGTCGCCGTCGTTGTTGTCGTCTTCGTCGTTTTGTTGTTGTTGTTGTTGTCGTCCTCCTCGTCGTCATAGTCGTTTTGTTATGTTGTTGTTGTCGTCGTCGTCGTCGTCGTCGTCGTTGTTGTTGTTGTTGTTGTTGTTGTTGTTGTTGTTGTTGTTGTTGTTGTTGTTGTTGTTGTTGTTGTTGTTGTTGTTGTTGTTGTTGTTGTTGTTGTTGTTGTTGTTGTTGTTGTTGTTGTTGTTGTTGTTGTTGTCATCATCGTCGTCATCGTTGTTGTTGTTGTCGCCGTTTGTTGTTGGTGTTGCAAAAACAAACGGGCAGGCTTGTCCAATATTATGATGGCGATGGCGATAGAACAAAGTGGAAAATAGCAGCCGCAAATACTGCTATGCAGATCTATGACGCCAAGCACAACAGCGCGAAGATGCGAGTATAACTGAATTGGGAGAAAGATAACGTAACCCAGTTGTGCTGCGGAAGCGTGATTCGACGGCATGACAACTTCTTGTTTTTCATTAGCTTCAGCACGTTCATTCACATTCTTGATCATTTGTGAGAACTAGACCTGGTCTAGTGAGAAGGCATTCCACTGCCTGTAATTCTGGTGAAGTAAAATAAAGTAACAACAACAACAACAACAACAACAACAACAAC
This sequence comes from Sycon ciliatum, assembly GCF_964019385.1. NCBI lineage: Eukaryota > Metazoa > Porifera > Calcarea > Leucosolenida > Sycettidae > Sycon > Sycon ciliatum. The sequence continues at coordinate 55,704,402 of NC_088643.1, read as the reverse complement.
AACAACAACAACAACAACAACAACAACAACAACAACAACAACAACAACAACAACAACAACAACAACAACAACAACAACAACAAGCTACCCCAGATCACACTCAGGAATAGTCCGCTTACCGTAGCACAAAAACACAAACACCTCGGAATAATCTTTCAGCATGACCTCCGTTGGACGGAGCATGTTGAATACATAGTCAAAAAATCACTCAAGTCTTTCAATATTCTTTTTAGACTAAGGTCTACACTCACCAGTGATTCTTTATCTCACATCTATCAGACATACATACTACCTATATTCTCATATGCGAGCAATGCTCTCACACCGTTGTCACACACTTCCCTTGACAGGCTAGAACGATTCCAGCGGAAAGCGGCGGGGTTAGCCGCCAGAATATGTCTCCACCTTCCCCTTTACACACACTTAGAACACTCCCACCTTTTGCATCGCATCAAATGGCCAACATTATTTTCACGCTTTAAAGTTAAACATATACTCTTCGCGCATTCTCTGCGCCACAATTATGCCCCACCACATAATTATACTCTCGCTGCATACTGCTAGCAACGTGCAACCTTCGTATAATTTACGTCGCTCTCGTACTTGGCACTTGCCAACTCCGAGGACTGATCGCTGTCTCCATTCTCCCCTGTACAAGGCCTTCATTACTTTAATTGCTTGCCCACCCAGATTCGCGAAATCCCTTCTCGTACTCTCTTCAAATCCCAGATATCCCTGCTGTTGCACAACTCTGTATGCTCGTGTAGCGACCACCCCTGCCCGTACACGTAAGTAGTCATTAAAGGGGAAGTGCATCGAATTTTCGAGGAGGGTCCAGAAGAAAGACAATTTGATATCGGTTCGAATGGCATATCTCTCGCTTCCATACGATAAGCCAAACTTGCCCAATCGCCAATTGTATCCTCACGTTGCCATAGCGACCAGCGCAGTGATGACGTATGAAAGGCTTAGCTCCTCCACAGAGAAGGTCGATCACTGCAGAAATTGGTCATTTTCAATTGTCTTATTGTATTCACGATGTGAAAGAAGTGCTGTGTTCGATGCTGTTAGTGCCGTGAACTATTTATCGCCCTTCTCATGCATTTCCCTAGGCTGACTGTGCCTAGGAAATGGTTTCCTATAGGACAAAATGCTTGGAATTCGCCATCTCTCATGAGACATTTTCAGCAAACTTTCAAACCTACGACATTATTTCATTCGTCAATCTCCACCACCCGTCGTCTCACCTGGCTTCAGAAGATGTTACGAGAGATAGGAGAGTCGCCAGGAAGCATCACATTCATCTTCAGGAAGTGGAAAGAGCAAACGGCAGGGTCATTGGTTGGGGGAAATGCTGAACGTCTGATTCGTCCCAACCAAGATTTCAGCATTTCGTTCGTCACTATTTTCGCTTGTCTGCTGGTGTCTCCGCACTCCAGCTTTCTCCTGTCGGTGTCACGTCCCAGTACACAACCGAGAGGACTACTAACAAACAGTTCACTGCACTAACAGCATTGAACACAGCCCTTCTTTCACTTCGTGAATACAATAAACCAATTGAAAATGACCAAATTCTGCAGTGATCGACCTTCTCTGTGGTGGAGCTAAGCATTTCGTACGTCATCACTGCGCTGGTCGCTATGGCAACGTGAGTATACAATCGGCGATTTGGCAAGTTTGGCTTATCGTATGGAAGCGAGAGATATGCCATTCGAACCGATATCATCTTCTCTCTGTCTTTCTTCTGGACCATACTCGAAAAATCGATGCACTTCCCCTTTAACGCCTAGGCTCTGCCCACCCAATTCTTCCTCACTCTTTCTCCTTTCTTTCACTATTATCTCTTATTAATATTGGCCACTGGCTATCGTGAGAATAAAGATTTGAAACAAAAACAACAACAACAACAACAACAACAACAACACCTGGACCATGACTTTCTCCTTGCAACAGTTTAAAAATATTGTTGGCCTTGCAACACCAGAAACGTAGTAATGTAGCATGGTATGATGACACTTCCATTGTCCAGCTCACAAAGTAGGGAATCGTGGTGAATATGTACATGTACAATCATGTACTTGGGTGTTGTGCGGGGGCCCCAGTTCCTTTTATTGGAGCTCCACGAGTGCACGGTACACAAATCAACACTCTTACTCTTAGTGGAAACATCCTGACTATGGCAGCCATTGTTATAGTTGAATCAGTGAAGTTGAAGACACCACTGCAGCTGTACTTATGAAGTTATGGTTGAATTATATGGTGGTAAAGACACACCTGGCAATATGGCGGTAAATACACGCCTGCCCACACACGCTCTCTAGGCTGCAAAGTCCTGGCACAGAGCTCTCCTTCTCGCCACCGCCACCACCACGACCATCAGTTCGCACCTGGCGCCTAGTCGATGCATGGTTAGCTGTATCCGACATAGCAGGCTGGACTCATCAGGCAATCTTCTTCTTGGATGTCTTCATACGGAGCTTGACTCGGGAGAATGAAGTTGAACACACCACTGCAGCTGTACTTATGGTTGAATTATAATGGTGGTAAAGACACACCGAGCAATTTACTTTACCACCACATAATTCAACCATTGTTATACATGTAGTTGGACTGCCAAGGAACTACCTAGCTTGCAAGGATCTGGCGATGTATAATCATTTCTACGCCCAATATTCTAAAGCATTGACACCAGGAGTTGTAGCATGCAGAGAGACAGCACGATCCAGGGAACAGCCCCTGTAAGTATCCGTTTACTTTTCGAGAATCCGAATCAATGAATGAGATTATAACGTTAGTAGATCTACATCTACATGTACATGATTGTACATGTACGTTCGCGATAGTGAACGTGACCTGGTGACCCCAAAGTGGTAAAATAGTTTTGAAAAAATACCGACGGTTTTTTACTCCATGTACTCCCTGATTGTGGCCGGCTCTGCCCTACACGGGCGACTGGACTGCATGCTGGAACAGGCAGCACGGCCAGAAACCCATCATTTATTATTGTTTAGCTTTACAGTCCGTCACCATCACTGGCCATGGGAGCGTACTTCACAGAGCCTCGTCCAGCGGGCTGGAGGGGCCGACCAAGACACACACTACCATAGACCTGTGATAATAATAATAATAATCTTTATTAGGATGACCCAGAGGCTTGTCGCCTATCAAGGGGTTCACCGCTTTGAAGGATGTACATGTACACGTATGAGCTAAAGTGAAAGTAGTGAAAAGTTGTGCAGCGTGAATGCGTTGGGGAGCACACAGGGGGACCGGGGGGGGGGGTATGTACATGGCGTAGGCATACCGGAGAGCGAAGCACTATGTTTGCAAGTGAGTTTGCGAAGCTCATTCTTGAAAACAATAATGGATGGTTCTGCAGTTAGTCTTGGTGGGAGGCAGTTCCATAAGAGGGAGGTTTGGAAGAGAAACAACGATTTTGATGTGGTCTTTGCTTTAGGGAGAATAATTTTGTTAGGGCGTCTCGCACTCTGCGTGATATTGAAATGGAATGAAGCTAGGCAACGTCGATACTTGAAAATAAATTTGTGCATGGTAACCAAGCTTAAAAACTGCCTGCGGTAAAGAAGGGATTCAATGTTAGCTTTTTTATTAAGATCCTGCTTGGGTGTATTAAAGTCGATTTGGATTTTGCGTTTCCTAAGGTAGGATCTTGCAAACCTGGCCTGGACTCTATCCAGCTCAGTCAAGTCGCTTGAACGAAGACGAAAGGACCACACTACGACGCTATACTCAATCACAGGTCTAACATAGCACTTGTAGAGGAGCATCATGGCCTGCGGTGTAAGACGATGTGCCATGTGACAAAGTAGGCTTACTCTCTGCTTGAATTTGCGACTGATGTCAAGGTAGTGTTGACGGAAGTTTAGGTCTGCACTGAAGCGAACTCCCAGATGTTTGAGGATGTCAATACTGGGAAGAGGTAGACCCTCCATAGTGTAGGTGGCAGATGTTGGTGCTGGTGATGATGCTGCCACTGGCTTATAACGGAAGCTTAAAACAGAAGTTTTTGAGGGCGAAAACTCTCCGCCTCTTTCCCTGGCCCAGTTTTGACATGCATGAATGTCCGCTTGGATACCAGGACTTGACAGAGAGCCTTTGTACGGCAAAAGTAGAGTGACATCATCCGCAAACAAGAAGGTGTGCGAATGATGTATGGCTTCTGGTAGGTCATTAATGTAGATCACGAACAGTAGAGGAGACAGATGCGATCCCTGGGGAACACCACAGTTGGTGACTTTGGGCACTGACATGCATGACTCAATCTTCACGGCTATGCTTCGATCCTGCAAATAACTCTTAGTCCAGGCAGTGACTTTATGGTCCGAGAAGTTGCTGACTTGACGGAGGAGAGTTGAGTGGCTTACTCTGTCAAATGCCTTGCAGAAATCTAGGGAGACCAGGTCGAAGTTCAGACGCTCATCAATGTAGTCGGCCATTTGCTGGGTAAGTATAATAAGCTGGTCTGTCGCAGACTTCTCCTTCACGTACGCGTATGATTGAGTATAGCGTCGTAGTGTGGTCCTTCCGTCTTCGTTCAAGCGACTTGACTGAGCTGGATAGAGTCCAGGCCAGGTTTGCAAGATCATACCTTAGGAAACGCAAAATCCGAATCGACTTTAATACACCCAAGTAGGATCTTAATAAAAAAGCTAACATTGAATCCCTTCTTTACCGCAGGCAGTTTTTAAGCTTAGTTACCATGCACAAATTTATTTTCAAGTATCGACGTTTCCTAGCTTCATTCCATTTCAATATCACGCAGAGTGCGAGACGCCCTAACAAAATTATTCTCCCTAAAGCAAAGACCACATCAAAATCGTTGTTTCTCTTCCAAACCTCCCTCTTATGGAACTGCCTCCCACCAAGACTAACTGCAGAACCATCCATTATTGTTTTCAAGAATGAGCTTCGCAAACTCACTTGCAAACATAGTGCTTCGCTCTCCGGTATGCCTACGCCATGTACATACCCCCCGGTCCCCCTGTGTGCTCCCCAACGCATTCACGCTGCACAACTTTTCACTACTTTCACTTTAGCTCATACATGTACATGTACATGTACATGTACATCCTTCAAAGCGGTGAACCCCTTGATAGGCGACAAGCCTCTGGGTCATCCTAATGAAGATATTTCAATATTATTATTATTACCAACGCTACTACAAGATGATGCCAAGCGGATTGGACTTTCCTTGTCAAGCAAAGTCGATCTGGAGGCGTTCCGTGCCCTTGCTGCTGATCGAAGCGGTTGGGTGGGCATCTGTGCCCGAGTGGTGTCGGCACCCTAGTTTTTGTCTTCTTTTCGCATATTTCTTCTTTTTTTCTGAAACTGTTGTGGTCTTTTGTATCTATTCGAAGTGGCTTATGCGAACACTTTTGGCTGGTTTGCATGGTTTGCGTGCCCATTAATGCAGCTGCAGGCCATGCTGATGTCTACGCGAACAAGCACATACATGTAATAATAATATAATACACTCAGTCCGTCGCCCGCACATCCACCGTGTCGTCTCCCTATGACCATGATGACCCTAGTCTACAAACTTGGTGTAGATACTATGCATGTAACTCCCCTACTTGTAAGCTGATGGACGCTAATAACACAAAGTCTTTGTAAGTCAAAGAACTACTTATACATGTATAGGTGTAGCCGGCCGCGATTCCGGCACTGCCTCACGGTTCATTGCTGGGCGAATCCAACGATACGCATGCGTGCACTACTGAACAGCTTCTGCTGGTTCCCTACCATACCAGCGATTTGAACTCTGGCCTGGGAAAAAATACTCTTGTACTTGTAGTCGTCTACTAGTACCATGGTCTACACTACAGGCAGTGCAGCCTGGTTACAACTGGTACTAGTATTACTATTAGTCTATTACATAACATAATGATTATGATAGTCCTTGTACTTGTAGATCGTGAAAACACTACAGTCATGTAGTCTGTGCACTGATGCTGACGGCATACATTATTACTAGTGCGCAGGTAATTAACTAATTATCCTCCGGGTCAGACTCAGGGCACCATTGATCCCAATAGGCAATAGGAGTGCAAGCCAGTAGAACTGCAATACGTCCTCATGTGTTAATTTGCCCGTAAAAGAGGCCAGGTACATGACACTTTGACAGTACGAGTAAAGTCATGTAGTTTCCTTTTGGGCCACAGGCTAAAATAATATTCGTTCCAGCTAGCCTGGAGCCAGTATTATTGTACGTGGCACGTGCTTGGCACTAATTACGCAAGGAAGTTAGTTAGTTTGGGGTATTTCCATTGAAGATATGCTCGAACGATTTCTTCTCAGCCCGTTTCCGTCGTGACGGACATTTTGTTGACGCGCTTTTTTCATCACACACTCTACACTAGGAATACAATGTTGCGTCGGACTGCAATTGAACACCTGGTGATTGCGATCACTCATTTATACCGGTGAATACCGTTTAGTTTAGCTGCATAATCATTATCAAGCAGTGATGATCGGTGGAAGGTTGCGACCATGCATCTCATCTGGCTCCAGCTCGGATCAGCTACTGCCTAGTATAGTAGTAAGCTACTGCCTAGTAAAATCAGTTACCTGTATTCTGTGTTTCCGACCGCCATCATCGATGGGGACCAGAGAAAACTGGCAGACCTGCACCAGAAAAAACGATAAGCTTGCGTGGCAGTGTAAAAGAGACTTGGACAACGACGTTCTTCCACGTTTCAGTTCTCGTTATAATAATTATAACATTTTGGCAGTCATACTCATTAGTGTGCCAAATCGGATGTTGACAAAAGGAGACCAGCCCAGCCCCCTGTGGGGTGAGCGATGAATCATTGGCATTGAGAACACAACTTGTAGTTGGAGAATATAACTGTCTTATTTTATTATTGGGCTTTGCAATCATTCGGATACCAAGAATCAGATTGGTGAAATAATTTACAAATCGAGCCACATGCACAGTCTTGTGACTTGGCCATAAAAAAAAGTGACCCGGGCTTGCGAACTACGCTGCAAGTACGCAGTCGGACCATGTCGGCGCTCATTACAGCTTTCGCGCTCGTCCATTTCGTAGGAAGCTTTCTGGGGCTGCCGGCCAACGTGGTTTCGCAAGAGGAGGCGGAATACACCAATGACCACTCAACAATGTCAATGAGGCAGGCATTGGCCGGCGGCGTGACCATGCGGTCATTTACATCCAAGGCGCGTAGTGCTAGTGCTGGATCTGGAGGGAGCCAGTCACTGTTCCAGGTCCTTGACCGGATTGTGGCAATGACCTCACATACATCGCTCAGCATGACCAGAACTGATCATGGTGATAGCAATACCCACAGACTCGGTCGAACCTCAGCCAAGGATAATGAAAGATCCGCTAGATCTCCTCCAGCTGAAGGGAATACTCGGGCTCACGGGATCGGAGCAGGCGATAGAGGCCGCGCCAGACCTACCAACTACGCTGAAGTGCAAGAAAATGGTGAGGATGCTGACGAAACAGCCAGTGGTAAGAACAGGTTGAGCAAGTTGCCTTCACTCCTGGTGCCATTTACTTCCGAGCAAGCGGCTCAACAAGGAGAATTTGATCTATTGAGGCCAGATTCGGCGTTATTCCGACCACTCATGCTCCCCAGCGCCGTGAAGCGTAAAGACAACGAGTTCACTTTGACGTACCCTGCTTTGGAACTCCTCGCACTCGACAATGACGATCCACATCGTATCTTTCACTACTCCTATGATGTATCGCAAAACGATGGGCAAACTTGGTGGCTGCATCCAGCACTGCGTCTGCGGGGATTACCGGCTGTATGCCTGGACATCAGCAGCATCCGACCTGCTCTGGCCTTCAGCCACGCACGCCAACAAGTCTACCTGTTCGGTTTTGGCAGCCATCCCAACTGCTCTTTGGTGCAAAGCTGGACAATTGTGGAAGAGAACTTCGAGTTGCTGAATGCTGTAGGGGGTGAGAAAGTGCCACGTCGATTTCACACTCTAGTGGCAGTAGATCAGGACTCGACGAAGCGCACGGATCTACTGGTGTTTGGTGGTAGAACTAGATGTGCTAATCGCACAAAGTATGCACCACCGTGTCGCTATGGTTGGGTATATTCTGACCAAGTATGGAGACTGCGCATAGTGAATGCTGCTACTGGAGAACAGGAGGAGCAACCAGAGTGGGAACTTCTACATCCACCAGGAAATGCACAGGCCGCAATGACAAATGGATCTCAGCAGGAAGCAGAATGGCCACAAGGTAGAGTGTCACCCTTGGTTGTGTCGGTGAATGAAACAACACTGTTGATGTACAGCGGAACTACTCGAGTCCAAGATGGATACACAGCACTCTGTGATTTGTGGATGTTTGAAGTAGCTACACGGAAGTGGACAGAACTGCCCGCTCCGCCACAGCGCTGTCTGGAACATGCCTGCCACTCTTGTCTTCCACAGCGACCTTTGGGCAGCTATGATATGGAGAATCAACAGCTAATCGTCGTCCAAGAACGTATCGTTGTGTGGGCTACCATGTATACTATGTTGGAAGGACTTGATGTGTGGGTATTTGACATGCCCAGCTTATGCTGGTCTTTCCATGGATCCACACTGCTCAGTAAGCAGTCCGTAATAAGGCAACGCTATGCGAAGGGCATTGAAAAGTATACCCGGATGGAGGTGACTGTGCACAATCACCGTGTGATTGTCACGGACGCATACCGCATTCAAAGTGAAGAGCTTGTGTTCACAATCAAGTCCGACATGAACAAGGCATGTGCATATGGAAATACTAGTGCTGTGACAACATCTCCGGAGGCACCTGTTGATATCAATCCGCTTACAGCCCGTGAGGATCAAGCCTTCCAGTTTGTTGGGAATTTCAGATGTTTTTCACCTACACCCGTGGAAACCATGCTACATTCAGAGAAGCCGAATTCCCACGAGACAAGAGCACTGGTGTTCCTTGGTAGCCTATGCTCGGGTACGAATGATGATAGCAGTGAGACTCGGATACCAAGATACAGTACCTTCCCAGTATGGTTCTACCTACCGAATACGGGTGGCTACCTGAAGAAGAGCATCCAGCAACATGGTGCCACACCACCGTCTCTTATTCTGCACTCCGTGGTAAAACTGCACTCAGAAAGTGTCAGTAAAGCCGTTATGATCGGAGGCACGCGCGTGTTGCAGGGGAATGCCTCATCTGACGTATGGTGCTTTGACCTGCACAAGCACTACTGGCAAAAAGCCAGCATTGGAGATAGGCACCTGGCGCCTCTACCTAGAGCAAGTACTGTCCTGGGACAAGCAGTATTTACAGTGACTGAAGACAGTGGTAATCCAGTTCTAATAGCATATGGTGGTATGGCTGTGGTTGATACGTCTACTTTGGAGCTTCTGCCCACTGGAAATATTAGTGCTTTGGTCTTCAACAATTTATCTACATGCCATAGTCAATGGTGGTCCCTGAGCACAGGCAAACTAGGTCTGCCCACACTTGTTGGACATTCCGTAACAGTCACCGGAAGCCATGATATTTACGTCTATGGCGGTGTCAGTGGACAATTTGACATGCAGAAAAAGCACAAATGTGGCGACTTCTTCCGGCTGCACCTCCACCAACTTGGCACAGAACGCGGAACGGCATCGTGCAGCGCCATACAACACAGCGCACTGGCATCATTCCCACAGAACAGGTACGGACACACTTTGAGTGTCCTTTCAGAGCATGCCTTCCTGCTGCTTGGTGGCAGTCAAATGGGTGCTGGCTACCCTTGCTACAATGCCTGCACTGCTCACTTCCTACAGTTCAACGACAGCAATCGAAGTGCAGTGGATGTCCTGCCGTATTTCAGGCACGTGCCTGTTGCTTTCCACCAAGTCTACGAGAACTATATGTTTGGCGGCATGTCCACATCAAACAAGGCCAGCCTTGTGACGCTCAAAGATGCTCCACTGTCATACATGTCAGCTTCAACAACTTGCACTGGACGATTACTCACTCAACACACTTGTCCAATTGGCTGGGGCAATGGCGGTGACTGGACCAAGAAGTGTAGCCCATGTCAGAACGGGTTCTACTCCGACACACTCTCAGACGTTTGTCGCCGCTGTCCTGGGTTCCAATTGACAAACTTCACAGACAACCAGGAGTCATGCTTTGCGCAGAATCCATGCGCAAACGATCATTGTCATCGAGGCAAATGCCTAGTGGTGAACGGATCCGCTGTTTGTTCGTGCCCTGTGGGCTATGTGCAGTATGATAACTGTCAGTTACCACTGATCTTCATTGCCGCTGCTGTTGGATCTGCAGTTGTGTTTGCTGCAGTCTTGCTCACTACTATCCGTGCATGCATCAAGACAAAGAAAGAATCCCAGAAGAAGGATAAGGAGTTGCAGTCCATGGAGCAGCGTCTCAGTGACATTGAGAAACTCCTGCGCGAACTAGCTCGCAGTCGTATCATTGAACGCCATGAGATCAACCTGCTTCACCGCATAGCCAAGACAGGAGCTTGCTTTATCTGGCTGGCCAAGGTCTTCGACACCAGAGTAGTTGTGAAGCTGCTACGAAACATCAAGATGGCAGAGACGAGAAAAGAGAAATTCTATCTGGAGGCGGAGGAGCTCCGACGTGTTCGACACCAGAATGTGATAATGTTCCTGGGTGCCGGCACGGATCCCAAGACGAATCAGCCGTTCATTGTGCTGGAGCATGCTATGAGAGGTTCACTGCATGCAATCCTCCACGATCATGACATCAGTGTTACGCCAGATGACTCACTGCGCTTTGCCTTGCAGGCAGCACGGGGCATGAAGTTTCTGCATGGACTGGACCCTGCCCGCATCCACTGTAATCTGAAAACACCAAACCTGCTAGTGACGGAGAAATGGGTGGTGAAAGTGGCTGATTTTGGCATGATGGGTCTACTGTCCAGAGCAGATGAGCAAGGTGGAACATGTCAAGATCGCAGTGAACTTGTGTCAGGAACTCAGGGAGCACTCTTCCCGAACTCCGAGGAAGAGAGTGAGACTGACGAGAGTCAAGCACTTCTGCTGATGTCACCGACAAAGTGTAGGAAGCTTATTGGAGGTGGGGTGTCGAGGCGATACGTGGAAAGTGCATGGAGCGCTCCGGAAACACTGACTGACACGAAGTTCAACTGTGCTACAGATGTTTACAGGTAAGAGAGCTGTACTTATGAGGCCTTTATGGCCGAAACAGCTTGCTGTCTCCAGCATTGGGTATTACGCTCCTCGGCTTTCGTCTTGTTGAGCAATCTCGGTAGGCTGCTCTAGTGCTGCTGCATCACGCATTGCCTGCTACTTTTCGCAGTTTGCACTCTGGCGCTAGAGCGATGAGCTATCTTAATGTCTGTGGTGCCTCCTTTGCATCATGGCTGGTAGCTCGGCCTATTTAGCTCGTAGCTGTACTGATGAGGCCTTTATGGCCGAAACAGCTTGCTGTCTACAGCATTGGGTAAGAGAGTATAAACGAAATTCCATCGCATCACGAGTACAAATTAGCCCATGTTAGTATATGGGTGGTTTGCTTTTTTTTTAAGTTTGAGTCTTTGACCTCAGCTGTTACCGGTACAGTGGAGATTTAGCCTGAGCTGTCTATTTCAAAAATGAGATGTGCTCTTCCCCAGTCTTCAGCCATGGTATGAAACTGGTGTATTTGTTCTGCATCTGTTGAAAGTTTCCTTTTGTACACTACTTCCTTCTGCAGCTATGGCATCGTCCTGTGGGAAATATTCAGTCGTCAGACACCATACCCTGGCACTTCTGATTTCGAAGAAATCCGCAGCCAAGTGATTGCAGGCCGTCGACCTGACCTGCCAGCACGCATGCCATACGACTATCGAACTCTGGTGGAGAAATGCTGGCATAAAGACGTACAGGAGAGACCATCGTTCCAGACCATTGTGAAAAGGCTGGAGGATATGGTCCAGCAGAAGTCCCTCATGGAGTACTAGCGCTGAAGCCGAGTGCAGCGCAGTACTGACTGGTAAGCTTCACAAGTATGCATGTATAGCAGTGCTGGTATGTGCTCAGTGCAGCTAAGACTAAGGCCACCCTTTCTTTTTTCGTTGTTTAACGTCCGCGCCCGCGTACCTTTTTGCCTCCGACCGGAAAAAAACCCAAGAAAGTAGTAGTACTAATAATATGCGAAGTTGTAAATACATGATTGTGTAGTTTCACAGTGTGCCGATCATGACCTTAAACTTATAATCTTGCCTCCCGGCCCGGGCATGCCTTTGTCTTGTGTTCTTTTTCTTTTTTTGTTGGCTTTTAAATATCGTACGGTGTGTGTCCAAGTAAAAATCCAGATGTAATGAATTCATGACATGCTAACTCCATGCTATGTACCTGTTTTGTTGGATTCATCAGGCATGTGCTCCAATGTACCATCAAAGAGTGTTGTTCTATGCCTGCAAGTGCCGTTAGACCCAGAAATATTGTATATATCACATGCTTTACTGGTCAAAATGTTTGATTGGGTTTCCAGTTTTTGGAACGGGCTTTTGTTTTTTTTCCGCCCTCCCGCGTACCTTTTCGCGAAAAAAAGGACGTTAAACAATGAATTAACAAAGGGTGGCCTAAGGCAGCAGTACAGCTGAGCCTCACTTAGGGCCTGGCTGCAAGCAACCTAACATACCGGCATGCATGGTGGTTACATTCACTCTCTTTTTTTACCCAGGACAATGCCTGGATTTTACCCAGGACAATGCCTGGATTTTACCCTGGACAATCGGCCTGGATTTTCTGCATTTCTGTCAGGACAATCACTACATGTTTTCATGTATACCCGATGTATTGACGTTGTACCATATTCAGTCGTCCAAATTGTTGGCTACACCATGTATATAGTACAGTCAGGCTGCAACATCATCTCTGAGTCCATACTGGCACCCGATGATAAGCACAGCGAGCAAGAAGAGAAGATGATGCGTGAAGGAGGTGCGTGAAGGAGGAGACTATCACAACGAGAGAGAGAGAGAGAGAGAGAGAGAGAGAGAGAGAGAGAGAGAGAGAGAGAGAGAGAGAGAGAGAGAGAGAGAGAGAGAGAAAGAGAGTGAAGAGGATGACAACGATGACGACGATCTGTAAACCGAAACTGGCCTCGAAACTTGAGTGTTTGTGTGGATGTGTGGGCGCGCGCGTGCGTCTATGTTCGCTTCCCTTTATGGGCACTTCTTTTGGAGTGGAGTTTAGTGTTGCATGCATGATATCTGCCATGTATTTCTCCTGGCTCTGAACGAATATACATGTATTGGTTGAAAACATACAAGCACGGTCTCCAGTATAAGCGTATACGTAATGGGTATACATTAGGCCTAGTATACATACTTACCCAACCCAGCCAACTCTGTTCCCTTACACACACGCCCAGTTTCCCTTAGTTTTCTCCTGTCACCCTGATTTTTTTGTTGCCAATTTCGGCCAGTTTTCTCTCTTTTTTTGCCCGCAATCCTGGTTTTCGCTTTGCGTCTTCATTTCGTTGTGGTTTGAAAGACACAACTGGCAACGTTGTATGTTTTCGCATGCTTCTACTGCTTCACTTCATGGATTCCTCCGACACCAACAGAGAAATCGGGTGTATGTGCGGCGCACTGGTCACAATTCGCATTTCAAACACCGCAAAAAGTTGTTTCTGAAGACTCGTGGTTCTGCGCTATTTCCCTTTCGTTCTTCACAAATTCCCGGTAGGCTGGTATTTGCCCTAGTTTTCCGGTAGAATACCGGGAAACCTGGTATTGTTGGCGTAAGTATGAGAGGGGGATTGAAAAATATATAAGCACGGCGCTTATACTGGTATGGTATGTCACATGAGGAAAGAAAGAAATGGAAAAAGAGACAAGGATTTTGGACTCGCAACTCTGGAACGGGTCGGACAGCAATATCGACACGGTGTGTTTGTTCGCCTTCAATTCTCCATTCTCGTCCAGCCGATAGTCAGACTCTCATTAAAGGGTGTGTTTCGATTGTGAACGCATCGAATAAAAGGATTCCGGATACCCGGGTCCATGTAGTTACATGTGAAGTTCTACTCTAGTAGCATCAGCAACAAGAAAGTTGATGTACATGTACTGTATAAGCAGAAATGTTCGTCTTCTTCGTCCAAGGAGCTTTGGACTAAATTAAATGCCGGACTAAAGTCGATTTGTCCAGCTTTTTAATACACTCTTGTGATCCATGGACGCAATTTTCAACCTGACGAACTCCCTTTCTTTGGAGTTGGACGACATTATTGACCGACGAAATTTTCTGCCTGTACAGTATGTGTTATCAATTACAGTAGGAGTTGAAAGTGTGACGAGTCTAACGATTATGCAAAAAATCCCATGGCGGGCACAACGTTTAACGTAACGACCCTGCCAGCACACACCTGTCTTCTAGATCTCTAGTGAAGAGGAGAGATGGAATAACTGACCTGTATCGTTTCTTGAGTTAACGATGAATTTTCTCTCTCGTTGAAACGCTAGACTCTGTGCCCCGTTAGAGATTCAACTCTTACAGTACAATCATGTAGTACGGGGAGGAGATTGTAGTACGGGGAGGAGATGCCAATATGCACTACTCATACTGTTACTGCACGCTGCTCTCCTCCTCACGAAAAGCAGTGCTCGATAACAACTACTAGTAGCTTACACTGCAGCACTGTTACTACATGTGTGAGGGCATGGGAGCTTCTTACAACATCTACATGCGCAACATGATGAAACACTGGCCGCTTCCATGGCAGAGAAAGAAGAGCCGTCACGTCTCCGCCCAATCAACCACGGCAATACCGGACAATGTGTGCCCTAACGACGCCAACCGTGCAGGCAGAGGCAAAACAAGGAACTAAAGGATATTTTTTTAAATGCTCAAGAAGTCAATATTCGTGCATATCTCAGAGAAAATAAACTCAGTCAAGAAGTCAACGCACTGACAAGATAAATCAGAAAAGGCTACACTAGCGACAGCCAGCGTGTATTCGATGGGTTACTAAGCTAGCATGATACTAATGCTCAAGTCAAGTCAATCTCATGGAATGCAGTACAGTGTACTTGTGTGATGGGCCTATGTGAGGAGTATGTGAGCGGGGGATCAGCTGGCAGCGCATGTGGGTGCTGCCAGAGACGCTGAAGTTCGAGGCGATCCAGGCCACCATTAGGAAAAATGATTGCTATTAAAATGTTAGACAATACATTGTCAGCTGCACACTGAAAACAAAACGGTCAAAAAGGAGGTTGCATGAGACCGAACTCCAACCTAGAGGTCAGAATGCTTCTAAACGAAAAAAGGAGAAAAGTATAATCAAAACAAGCGCTCAGAAATGTGCTATGATGGGATGATCCAGCATCCCAGGCATCCCCCCCCCCCCCCCTCTCTATCTCCTTCAGCTGGCATGATTATTACTACAGCAGACGAACATCACACCACTGCCTTGCCAGCACCGGTACACTGCAACTTGACAGGGTAACTGTGCACAAGCACTACCGTAACAGCTAATGCACCAATAGCAGCTTGGCCACTGTTGCCATGCGCACAATGAAGTGAACACAGGCATGTGTTTGAGTATGTGTGCGTGCGTGCATGTGTGCTCTCTTGCCAGTTGCAGTACTGACCTGCAGTACAGCATGTGGTAGCCAGACACATCCTACGAACGGCGCTTGGTCAGTTTCTTGAAGCCGCTACCGGGAATGTAGCTGAGACCAGAGGCAACGGTAGCCGCCCCAGTCACCCACCTGAGCGCACCAACAACAAAAAGATACGAACGCCGACCCATCGTGAACACAGAACACATGCGCTTCCGCCACATCCTGCAAGATGATGGGCAGCGCTCTCAGAAGAGTCGAAAAACAGATTTCCCGGTGCCATACAATGTGCCAATGCCCGCAGGAAAAGAAATCGGCAATTCGTTCTTGCGGTTCCTCGAGATGGCAAGACAATGCAGCTCTCCGTTTGGTTCAAATAACGTCATGACGTGCTTTCCGGCATCAAAGCCTAATGAAAAAAAAGGAAGTTTAAACAATCGTCGAGGAGACAGCACAAAAAAGGAAATGCGAGGAAATCATGTGAAGCGGTGATGGTGATGGTGACAGTGCAGTCGTGAACAAGGTAGATACCACTGTGGAAGGAGAATGGAGATACGCACATCCTCTACATGCTGGATCCGATCTCCAAAGGGCCTTGGCTTGCCTGCTTGAAGACTATGGCCCCCAAAACTGGCGAAGGCGTGTGACATAAAGTCATAGGGCTTTGCTTCAGTTGTGACACCATATGAGGTTACTGCAGCTTTTCATACCAACCTTCGGGCTGCAGGTTTGTCACAGGCCACCTCAGCCAACTACCACATCTTGGTCAGATACGGAGGAGATTGGCAACTTATCACATGGATGGACCTGCGATTACGGAAATTGCGCAACGCAGCGGCAACTTCAACTTGCACAAGGCTGAATATGCTACTGTGAAAGCGAGACATCGCACTGTGCTTGGCCAGGAGTATGTCAACAATGTGTGCACATAGGTGGTTGGACGCCGGGGTAGGTGAAGAACAAATCAGGAATTGGCTGCATCTGCTAATGTACTACAACAGTCGATGGCATAATTCTATACCCCACCCCAGACATGCACATCTCAAGAAGCTAAAGTAAGCTAGCAAAGGAAGTCAGCCATTGGAAGCAAACACATTAGTTCTACACGGAAAAAACAACTGGTAAGGCGAAAACAATTTACTCACCACAGACCGACAAGCGCTGGATGGTTGGCAAGAGAGAGAATGGGGGCCGCCAGGCTTGACGTAATCGCCAGGATCTGAAGGAACATCGCTCGCTAGTGTGCAGGGTGGCGAGGAGGAGAAAACCATACAAGTACAAGATAATGTAGAAAGTTAGATGAGATGCGTTGTACAAAACAATTGAAACATAATGCTGAACAAAAAGGAACTTACAGCGGAATCTCTCAAAATACAGACACCTTGCAGAAAGTGGTATTGTGAATTATGCTTTAGTTGAGAGGTGCTCGCTAAGGGCGCGTTCAGACTACCGATAAAAAGTGACCGATTGGGAAAGTCGCCGAGGTGATTTGATCACGTGACGTTACTGGCACGTTACCGGTGGGAAAGTTTTACTGCCGCGGCTGCTGCGGCAGTAAACTTTTACCGGCAGTAAAAAAGTGCTCAGGCTGCATGCGCGCTGCGAAAAAAAGGGAAAATCCCTTGTCAGTGCCGCGGTGAGAGCTGAAAACTTCACGGTAACGTTAGTTTGTTATCGGTAGTGTGAATGTCCTTCACGGTTTATCGGCATTCACGGTTTGACGGGGTTCACGGTAGTCTGAACGCGCCCTAAGGGACGTGCCACTGCACTGCAAAAGAGGTGTTAAGAGAACACTCTGCGCATGCCCTGCATTACCCAGAGATGGCAAGCGGTAGGTGTGAGACACTTGCCAGAGCTAGGCGTACGGGCAGGAACAACACACTGCTACCACACCACCACACAATACCACCGCAGCACTAACCTTGCCAATTGTGTTTGGCTTGAACTGGACAGTAGCATTGGTAACGTCGAAAAACCGCTGCAGAGTTTTCTGCAGCCACAGCAATTATACAATAAATAAGACGGGTGCACACAGAGGACGAGAATGATAAAAAGTCAACTTGTCTCAGAGTGGAGTTCACACCCCGGATATTAACACCACTTGGTTGCCACATTGGTACAGGGTACACAAATCGAAAACATGGCTCTTGGCTGAAGGGGAATGGACATTCACTCGCCTTAAAAGTCAGTGTGCTGTATGCATCAATACAGTTTCTCTATAGCAATAAACGCAGATAAGTGAGTGTAACAAGCATAGGTGAGTACATAGCCTTAAAGCTCTTCCGGAATACCGGATTACACATCCAAGCAGACCATGATTAGGATTCAATTTTTCTCTGTTGAACTGTGAGGAAAGGTGAGGGAGGGGGGGGGGGGGGGGGGATGAAGAAACTTTGACAGCTGGTTCATTACAAAAACAAAGAATGTCGGCCCCTTACCGGTTTTTCAAGAGTGTGGTAGCGTACGGCAAGGCTGGCTACGATCAAGCCAACGTCCTTCAATAGAATCGCGCTAAGCAACTGCCCTGGCCGTGTTCAGCACATACAACAACAATGGAAGGTGGCAGCAGCAGCAAGAGCAGCAAGAACAATAACACTTCGATGGCATGCAGGTCCATTTGGCCACGTTCTACAAGTACAAGAAAAAAAGGTGCCCTAGGTTGAGCTGCAACTCGCAAGGGATCGCAGCAGAAGAAGTGAGCACCACCCTAGTCATGGTCATGAGCTCCCAGCCAGCTCCTCATCCCCGTACTGCTCGATTCGAACAAGACACCTGCACTTCTGAACGCGACACTGAGAGTGACGACGATGTCAACCAACCATGGACCAGATGTCACAAACGGGCCAGCTGGTTGCGTGATGTTGTCGGCAATGTTTGTCGAGTGCGAGCCAAGGGCTTGTACGGAACTCTGGTTCAACGTCGTCTGCAGATTGTTGCGGACATGATCACTACCTGAGACCTGGTAGTTACTGTGGAGTGGATGCCCACGGATAAAAACCAAGCTGATGTGCTCACTCGTGTACCGACTCCTTGTTGAGGAGGTGAAGGGTGGAGACATAGTAGCTGTTGCTGTTACTGCCGAGGTCGCCGGGCCACTAACAATGAAGCAGATTGCGGACGCTCAACGAAGTGACAAATGCCATCCAGACAGTCGTCTAAGAATCGACCGCCTTACCCATTTACACATCCTTCCCTACGCATACACACACGCACATACACACACATGCATTTCCGGCGGACTTCTTTCCGCTTCCCCTGTCCTGTTACGCACTGCTGACCTCTTTCCCCCTTACTGTCTAGTCTGTGCTCGGCTGATCCCCCCTTTTGACGCTCAACCTTTCCCTGTCACCTTTTTCCCGTTCACGTCTTTTCCCGCTCGCCTTTTCCCTCTCTTGTAGGATTCATTATACTCGCATTCACTCTCCGACTCACTCTCTTACGAGACTTTGACAGGCTGAAGTTACTCAGTGACGAGACTCTCTTGTTCAAGTGAAGTTGTGGTAGATAAGTTGTCGCTCTACCTTGCTGTCTCCCATACGAGACTCTCGTGTTGAACCGTCCTTCAGATTTATCATAATTATAATAATAAGTTCCAATCAATCATCTGTGGCCTTTGGTGAATGAATTTACGCACCAAAGGCGGCCAGTAATTGCACGTGTAGCCTGTACGTACTAGAGGACCAGTACAGTACAGTACTATCATTTCTGAAACCCCATTCCTGTCATGCATGTGTGCTCTTCCAGATGTGACCACCGGACTAGGAATAGATGCGTACCAAAGTGCAATACCCTCCGTACCAAAGTGCAATACCCTCCAACTATTCAATTTCGCTAAATACTTTCTATATTCATATTCCTGTTAACACAAGAGAGATTGGAAGCTGTGTCGCAACTCTGAGTTTCACGTATTACTATGATCATCAGGCAACCTATTCCTGTCAACAACAACAACAACAACAACAGCAGCAGCAGCAACAACAACAACAACAACTATCTCTTATTGGCGATGGTGCCATCGCGAGAATTAGGGGTGAAAGTTGGCGTTAAGATCCCGAGTTCGAGTTCTCTGATTTTTCCAATCGAATATTCTTCATCTCCTAAAAATGTCACATCAAGTGGCAGTCATTTTTCTCAGGTTTATTGATTGGTGGGTCATTTGGGCTCCCTCTAATCATGTACAAATGTTCACCACACAGTCTGCACATCAATATCTACCGACTGCTGCTCTAAAACTGCAGATTTCCATGGTATATGCATGTACCATGTATGAACAAGTACTCTGATTTATTCTGAGTACGATTATTCTTGAAAAACAGAGCGAGTACTCGAATAGTCGGTATAATTGTTTCACCCCTAGACTGAGAATAAAGAATTCAAACAATCAAACAACGACAACAACAACAACAATCAATATAGCACAAATTATGCTATATGAGATTCGGATACGACATAACTCTTGTGCTAAACAGTAATAAAAGAATTTGAGTGATTAGCAACGTAAGCTGAGGTTAGGCCAAATGCCCAAGGCATACGCTATGTCAATGGAGATGCAGGAAGCATCCAAGTGCATCTGCGAAATCCGTCACATGCCAAGGCTATAATATATAATTCACAGCACACACACACATGCACACGCACAAATACACGGCTAGGACTCACAAGGAAAGAGGCCAGTGTACGTTAAACACAGAGAAATAATGCCGACCATCAGCTTGTCACCAAGCGGATCCAGCACACTGCCCAGCACGGACTGCTGACCCGGGAACCGACGAGCAATGTAGCCATCAATCTGGACAGGCAGAAGCACATGATATGCATACACACAGACAGATAGACAGACAGACAGACAGACAGACACACCCACACGCGCACACACACACACACACAGAGTGTACAATGAAAACTACCATACATGATGCTATGCAGATTAGACGACTGCAGCCTGGTAAGACCACGAGGTAGCCTTTAAAAAACCCTCGTCGGAACCATGCACCAGTCAGTGGGACACCAACTCAAGGAATATCAAATAGAACACACCCCTCTGACACTAAAATAAGTATGTTGCTGAGTCATATATTATATTCGTTAGTTGAAGGACCCATCATGTTCAGTAATTTCGCTCTTGTATGCTTCTCACTTTATACTAGTGCACAGGTTGCATGGCAAAAGCAGCAACACCATACCAGTTGTCTGTTGATAGTTCAAATAGAGAGGGTGGGACACGTTGAAATACCCCGTATTTTACCGGTTGTAAGTCGACCCCGGTTATAAGTCGACCCCCGTATCTGGAGGTCTCAATTCTGTGTTTTAAAGTTTTCACCCAAAGAAGCACTACTAACCACCTCCTGCTACTAACACATCAACAAATCATGTAAACATTCCTTATTGGAGGATATAACGTCCCAATCCTTGAAAAAGGCCAATAAACTGGCAAAACTGTGTAAACATGGTGCATTCGTGCATGCAGTGCAGGTCATTTTTTGTAAGATACTGATAGTTCTCGGTTATAAGTCGAATCCCGGTTGTAAGTCGACCCCCACCCTTTCTCCTTCTATTTTAAGTCGTAAAAGGTCGACTTACAACACCGGAAAAATACGGTATATTAAATTCGCGTTTTATAAACACAGGAAAGTTGGTTGGTCGGTGGGGTTGCTCCCCACACTGGAAGCTCGGCAATAAAGTGCGAGCTCCATTGTGGGGAGCAAACAACTTTCCTATCGCATTATTGCCGAAGTCGCCTTTTGGGTTGAAGGCATTACTGGTCAACACTCAGCTGCTGAGCTACACAGAGTTCGCACAAATTCTATCAAGATAAGGAGTCCACTCACTGACTGCTTCAATCATTGCAACTAGATGTATCCAAGAAAAAGAGAAGAGAAAATGGTCTTCTCACATACATACACACACACACAAACGCACACACACACACACCTCAGACCTCAGACATGCCCATCGTGGAAGCGATGATAGCGAACAACTTGTGCTGGGTTTACACCATTCAACAGCTTGCAAGGCTGATGAATTGACCACCACTATCTTTAGCCTGGTATCCACCACACAACTGTTTGAAGTGACTTTTTCTGGCCAGTGAATCCCTATTTTTCATTTTTCCATTTTTTTCTTTTTTCTACACACACACCACACCACATACTCCGGCATACACTGGCTGTTGGTAACCACCCAGGAGAATGAAAGAAAAGTCAGGAAGAGTCCGAGAAAGAGAAGAAAGACGTGTGCGACCATAATCGTCGGGAATTGAGCCCGCATCCTCTCGATTGGAAATCGACACACACACACATACACACACACGTCAGACTTCAGACCTGCCCATCGCAGAAGCAATGATAGCGAACAGCTATGTTAGACATAGCAACTAGTGCTGGGATTACACCATTCAACAGCTTGCAAGGCTGATGAATTGACCGCCACTACTTTTAGCCTGGTATCCACCACACAGCTGATTGAAGTGGCTTTTTCTGGCCAGTGAATCCCTATTTTTCATTTTATTCATTTTTCATTCTTTTTCGACACACACACACACCACACCACATACTCCGGCATACACTGGCTGTTGGTAACCACCCAGGAGAATGAAAGAAGAGCTAGGAGAATGAGAAAGAGAAGAAAGACGTGTGCGACCACACACACACACACACACACTCACACACAGAGAAGGTAGCCTTCCGACAGGTTGACACACACACACACACACACACACACACACACACACACACACACACACACACACACACACACACACACACACACACACAAGGTAGCCTTCCGACAGGTTGACACACACGCACGCACGCACGCACACACACAGACACACACACACAGACACACACACACACACACACACACAGACACACACACACAAGTAGTGCAGTAAACCTACCGAATCAGTGGCACCGCAGACCAGGAACAGCCCCATGGCCATTGACAGACTATCCTGCACGATCAGGTAACCAACGTACGGAGCCATGAGGATGCGAAACGCCGACAGGGCATTCGGAATAGTAAGTACTTTATCCTCGTCCTGACGATGAGAAAGAGAGAGAGAGAGAGAGAGAGAGAGAGAGAGAGAGAGAGAGAGAGAGAGAGAGAGAGAGACAGAGACAGAGAGAGAGAGACAGAGAGAGAGAGACAGAGAGAGAGAGACAGAGGGAGAGAGAGACAGAGGGAGAGAGAGAGAGACAGAGACAGAGACAGACAGAGAGACGGAGGGAGAGAGAGAGAGACAGAGACAGAGACAGACAGAGAGACAGAGCACATCACAAGCAACAGCTCTTTCAGTCCTACTGAAGTATCAAGAATGCCAGCCAGGTTGTGTTGACTGGTACACATATCAACCATCCAAAATTGTAGTCAAGTTGCTGTCCGATGATCGGTTAAAACAATGAAACTCAGAGTTACAGCAGAAACGCTTTTGATTCCTCTCAAGTGTGTGCATTTCAACCATTTGTGCATTTCAACTCTTTAGAATCTGTCTGTGCAAACCAGTAAATGCAAAACCCATCATTTCAACAGGCAATGAGCACATCACAATTACAGCATTTTAAAGTCCTCGTATACAGCGCAACCTAGTACAGTGCTGCTCCATGGAACGCAATCAAGCTAGTGAATGCCACGCCGGATGCTGCGCAGCCATTGGCCTGACAACGCTGGGATGTGTACTGGTGCAGGGCTACGCAAACTGAACTCACGCGATTGGATTTCATTGAGCAGCACTGTAGATCCGCCTGACAACAAGAATGCGGGCATGCACTGTGCAAAACCGTGTGCAAGCCATAGGTGATCAGTGTGTCATGGAACCGTGTCTCCAGCATGCATGGAGATATAGCCACCAGACTGCCATGCCAAACCTGCATCATCGTAATTATGTAGCGGCATGACTTCAGGGCATGCACGCCCACCCGGGCTCCACAGCAACCACCCACGCGGTACACCTGCAGTAATCCGTGTAGGTTTTCTCCACGTCTACTCGCTCTACACACCCCGTGTCAGTCTGGCCAGAAAAGAAGACATAACTTAATGCAATCGGGCACGGCAGTAATCACAGATGGCACCCACCTACAGACAGTCTAGTACTAGTACTGGATATCCCCACAATGCCACTGTTAAACGCACTGCATGATCAATTGTTCTGGCATCCTGATCCTTCTGCTGTACACCCACTGTAAACCCACGGTTCACCCACTGATTCATGATCATCCGCATTCGTCCACCAGCACCCGTCAGGCGGGCGCACGGTTACAAAGAAGTTGGACGAGCGTAACCTCACTGTGCCCGTGTCGTGTCGGCTCCAGACGAGAAGAGCGTCTACATGTTTATTGGCAAGGAGACCTACCGTTTCACGCTTAGGGCTGATTTCCACAACGGTACCATGAGTGCCGTGCCGTGAGCACCTATGGTGTCTTGCTCACGTGAAGGGCAGTTTTGGCGAGAGTGCATTCCGTGGCTCGTGCCGTACCACGTCGTGGCCATTCCGGTGCCGAGGGCCTCTGGGAGATGGAAACGGCATGCCGTGGTATTCCGTGAGGTCGAATGCAGTGAGTAGTTGGTATTTTACTACTCCCTGATAGGAAGTCAAACAAAGTTTTTCTTTCTTCGGTATTTGTGGTACGAAGTTTTTTCTTGGCTTTTCGATTGATTGATTTTCAAGCTTTCCCCAGTCATCTCCCCTGCTATTTTCCCTCCAGACCAAAGTCAGAAGTTGATAAAAATGGTGATCCGGCCTGCACGGAATGCACGGAACGACTGTGCGCAGGTGTAAATCACTCTCAGCTTCCAGCACGTACCATGTGGTACACGTGACCCACCCAAATCGTCGACACGGCATTGACGGTACCGTAGTGGAAATCGGCCCTAATCACGGTCGACAGAATTGACGTCGGGGGGGGGGGGGGGGGGGGGGGAGGGGGGAGATACATCTCATCAGGGTTTCCTCCTTTCTTAAATCACTGCTTCAGTACAATGATTACGTCATGGAACAATGTATGGACTGGCCTCCTCCCTACCTTTGCACTGTCATTTTCGGAGGATTCCTGTTCTTGCTTTCGATCACCTTTCTCAGCACAATAACGCCTGGCGAACACCAGGCCTAAGGACGAATCGAGGGGAGTTCTGAGGTGGTTCCTTGAAACATCATTTCCACACGTAACAAAATTAAAATTGTCATTTTGTTTGGACAGCAAAACAAGACTTCGCCTAAAGGTTGAGAGCCCCTGTATATCTCTGAAAATATTCCGCCTGGTAGGGAATATACTTGAACAACGTCTACAAACTAGGCTGGCCATCTTAAACGTGTGGCCAAACGAAATACTCCTTTTACAAGTATGCAATTATTTAAAATGTCACACTGAAAAATCCATACTTTTACAGAGGGGCCCGGCGCCCTAATGTCCCAGCGCCTTTCCGATGCGCGCCCTACTGTCCTATCCCACCGGCCTGGCCGACCAGTTGCAAGCTTGACTTGACACATGCGTGCACGCGTGGCGCTGCGCGCGTGCATGCATGGGACCATGCCACAAGGGAGTAGTAAAATGCCAGGTGCATTTATACTACTCCCCGATTCAGTACTGAGGAGTGATGGCAAACTCAATGTGGAAGTGGCAATTTTGTTTCTGAAAATAATAGCTCATGCTCATTTTCATAGCAGTAGTTTCACCATAATTGTTCCCTGACTAGTCGGAGCAACACTGTAGCAAAGTGCAGGTTAGTTAACTGGTTGGTTTACAAGGGGATGGCTCAGGAAATGAGAATTCTCTAACTTTAGGCCATCACTGAATAGCTGGCAGGCTACTCGAGTGTTCTGATGAGCCAGGGAGACTTTTGCCGTGAGGTGAATGAGAAATGGCTGCGAGACAGTGGGGAGAGACGTCCGGGGAAGAATTCCCAGATGAGGACTTTTGATGCTGATGGATTTCGTCGACGAGCTGGTTGCATTATATTTCGGAATAATGAAGAAAAAGAGGTATGAAACTGTTTTGTCAACATTCCTTGTTCAGACCTTTTTATTAATTTTCAACGGGTAAGTTCCACTGCTAATTGGCCGTGAGTTGTTCTAACTCCATAAACAGTAGTGCCCCTCTGCATTATACTTTATATCAATGGGGATTAGAGGGGCGCTTAAAATTGCCACACCTGTCAAGTAAAAGTTACTAATAGTGGTGTAGGTGAGATGTAAAGTGGAAAACTATCCACAAGAAGCATATCGAGGGGCAATATTGAGCAAATTAGTGCCTAGTGTGCTACCAGTAGTGCTTTTAGAATAGCAAAAAAAGCAAAACACGGATTCACTGTACCGCGTTTCTCTGATAAAAGCAAAAGCATGCGTCTTTTATTTTGTGAACCACCCTCCGACGGTCCGACTCGTGCTTTTTTGGAGACGCGCCTTTATTGGAGACTGTGCTTTTATAATTTCAAGCCCACTTTGCCGTTCATACTTCCGATAAATACCAGTGTCCGTACCAGAAATTAAGGGTACGAAACGGTTGTCGCACAGAATATATATTTCTTACCGGTAACCAACATAAAAAAGAGAACTAAGGAGATGAGAAGCCCACGTGTGGTACCCGGTACCTTGTAACAGAGACTCCCGGTGCATTCGGGCAAAGTTGCACATGCCTTTTATTGGAGAATGTCGCCTTTTTTTCTTTCCTTTTTCAATGCATGCATGCAGCTGCAGTGCGCCTTTATTGGAGACTGCTTTTATTAGAGAAAACACTGTATTTGCACACTGGCCAGGTCAAGGGCAATTCTAGCACTAGTTTTTTTTGGGATTTTTCACTTCTGACACGACTGTAAGTAAGGTGCTGACGCCCTGCCCTGTATGTCGAGAGAGAGAGAGAGAGAGAGAGAGAGAGAGAGAGAGAGAGAGAGAGAGAGAGAGAGAGAGAGAGGGAGGGAGGGAGGGAGGGAGGGAGGGAGGGAGGGAGGGAGAGAGAGAGAGAGAGAGAGAGAGAGTGCACTTGGCACATGGTCCCAAATTACGTGTAGTTGTTGCAGACTGTTATCCAAGTCATGGTGATGACAGCTGCGGCATCCTTCTCCAATTATATAATTTTATCAGGGAGTCGTATACACGGTAACCTAAAGTGGCTGTATTTCGAACAAATATTTTGTATCATTCAGAGCGTTTTATGGCAATTACACCTCCCAGTAACGATGAAATTTTGAATCTGATTATGGTTGTGTCATCATGACTTTGCACAACGAGTAGTGCATACACGGGCTAGCTGCTGTAGTCTCATTATCTCAAGTTGCAGTGGATATTGACCCGTCCTTGTACCTCCATTCTGCCAACAGATTCTTCTGGTGTCGTCGTCTAGCCGCCAGCATATGTTCATAGTCCCAGCTGGCGGTGTAGACCCTGGCGAAACTCTTAGCGAATGCGCTGTTCGGGAAGCTCTGGAGGAGGTGAGACACAATGCCTTTGGAGAATAATGGTTGTTGTCTCACAGCTTGTCCAAGCCATGTATGTGCATTCCAGTCAGGTACACAGTGAAACTGTGATGATAGCACAGACTAAGTGTAAATCTGTTATCTGTTGCTGCATGAGGTGAGGCATCAGTAGGTTTCCATTCTGCATGTAGTGTCCTGGTCTCTATCTCTTTCTCTCCCTCTCTCTCTCTCTCTCTCTCTCTCTCTCTCTCTCTCTCTCTCTCTCTCTCTCTCTCTCTCTCTCTCTCTCTCTCCACACACACACACGCACACACCACTGCACTGCATCGTGTGTGGCTGGCTTCAGTCGATTGTCGCTGTATCAAGTTTATTTCCATGATCTTGTGTTCTACTACTAGGCTGGTGTTCGGGGACCCTAGCTCGCTTCCTTGGTGTTTACGAGGTGAGTTTAGCTTGTGCCTAAGATGACGCCTGAGTGTATCTGGAGAACGCGGGGTCAGCCACTTTCTTTTGCTCCTGGGTAGAACTGCTTCGGTCTGTCTTATCCGTATCAAGCAGCCATGTAACTTATCACACAAGTTACCAGTAATGAGTATGGAACATGTATTATGCATGTATGATCCACGTCCTGATAACAAATGGGCACCAGGACCAGGGAGGTACTTGGAAGTACTACCCAGTACGGTACTCGGTGGTATTCACTGCACTGCATAGCTCGCGCTGCTTGAGGAGTTGCACATCTGGAACTAATTTTATTCCACAATCACACATTTAGCGGAGAGA